>NW_010202049.1:0-1286 GCF_000695765.1 Mesitornis unicolor
GTGTTCCATCACCTTCCCAGGGATGGAGGTTCATCCAGTCCTGGTGTGCAGGTTACTATCGTGCTCGAGGTCTCTGACAGCCTTGAGTTAAACCGGTGCAGAAGTCAGGAGGAGCGAAATGGCCCAGGCTGAGCAATCTGTAATTGTTCTATACCATAAACGTCATGTTCATATAAACTGGGGAGTTTGCAGGGGACGGCCCTTCCTTCTTCCTCCTTCTCTTCCTCTCCCTCTGCTCCCTCTTCCATGGCTGACATCTCCAGAGGGACTTGTTCACCACCCAAACCCTGAGTCCTGCTCCCCCACAGTATTAGCTGAGTGTAACTCTGTGAAATATTTAAAGGGACGGCCCTTCCTTCTTCCTCCTTCTCTTCCTCTCCCTCTGCTCCCTCTTCCATGGCCGACATCTCCAGAGGGACTTGTTCACCATCCAACCCCTGAGTCCTGCTCCCCCCCCACAGTATTGGCTGAGTGTAACTCTGTGTACTTTATATTATAACTGTTATTAATACTCATTTATTATTATTGTTTTATTAAATATATTTTTATTTCAACCCACAGATCTCCTTTCCTGTTCCCGTCCCCCTTCCTGGGTGTGCAGGAGGCATCAGGTGATGGAGCAGCTCTACAGGCCACAACGCTCACACACCTTGCACACTACAGTGTGAGTCTTGCTGCCGAAACCATCCAGTCCCAAGGGTCCAGACACTCCTGGCTTCTCAGGAAACCCTCGGGCACAGAGCACTGCCCGGCCTTGTCATATCCACCCAGGCCCACTGGACCCAGAGGTGCTGGGGCTCCCAGAGCAGGAGCAGCACAAGGCAGCCCCTGTGGGTCTCGGGAAAGGAAAAGGGAGGATAACAGACAATCTCCTCCAAAAATATATCAAAAGGTAGAGGTTTTAAAAGGGTTTTGATATGCTCGTGTAAATCTAAGTTTTATGAATGCCGGTGTTCAAAAACTCTACAGCAGTATCAAATTAAAGTTATAAATACCTGGTGCCTTGTGAAACGTGCTCTGTTACAGCCTTCACACTGGCACATTTAAGACCAGCGGCAGGTTTTTCCTAGGCTTGCTGCCCATAAAGCCTGCTCTGCGGTTTTGATGAGAAGCAATAAATTCACATTTGGACCGTATGCTCCCATGCAGGTGATGCCACCAGGAGGATCCACACCAGGTCCCTCACGGCCGCTGCATCATTTCTGTGGCTGGCTCTGCCCTGATGAACGCGGTGTTCACTGCACTTGTCCTGGTCTGGTCTAACCAGAACTGATTTCCTATTCAGT
>NW_010202050.1:0-7413 GCF_000695765.1 Mesitornis unicolor
GCCCTGCCCGCTGCTCCCAGGGCAGGCCCGCCCGTGTCGGCCAGCTGGCCCGCTGTCCCCTAAGGGGCTGGCACGCTGCCCCCTGAGGGGCCACCCCGCCTCTTTGCTGTCTCCCCCACCGCAGTCCTTCCCTCCCGGGGCCAGCCGGGCTCCCTCCACACCCCAGTCCCTGCAGGGGACAACGGGGGGACAACGGCACCGGCTGGGCACGGCCTCGGCCGCTCTCCGCGGCAGCGCACAGCACGGGAGGGGCCGCTCTGGGGCAGCGGCAGCGAGCACCCTGGAGGAGGCGCTTCTCTCTCCCCACCTCAAACATGCAGTGAGGGTCGATGGTGACACAGGCACTTTGGCATCCCTGGATTGTTCTCTCTCCACTTACAGCGATCGACACGTCCCTACTTCTTGCAGAAAAGGGGATTACAGGACCTCATCACTTCGGTACAAAATCTGCAATGCTCCAAGGGAACAACAGCAGCAAGGACTAATGTATGTCCTGTTTGCACGATTCAGAGGTTCGGACCCCAATGGGTCAGCTCAGGCCTCTACCAGGATGTTCATAAAACAAGGAGGGAAACTTTTCTCATCTAATCCTGTCTCAGCATTTTCATTTTGGACTTCCTCATTTTATTTCCAAGCCCATTTGTAATTGCCTCCTGCCTGCCATTTTGCTCTCATTTCTTTCCACTCCTCCAACTTGAACCTACTGCACGCCCCTACTCTGGATGTCAAAATTTCACTCATGATATCCCCAACCCCCTGAGTTCCCAACTCACCCTAAGCCCTGCTGGAATGATCAAGGCAGGAGCTTTCCCACCGAAGCAATAAAGCAATACTTAAAGTAAAAACATCAAATACATTTCAACAAAAAAATAATGATACTTTGAAGGGATATAAAATTCTATAGAATAAAAGCCAACAGGAATGCTCTCCTACTTTTTTATATACAGTACATACATTTAAAAGACATATCCTGCATTCTCCATTCCTCCTATTGCACAAAAAAACCCAAATGGCACACAAGCCATTGCATGTGCACTCTATCTGGATTTAGGTGCAATCCACACAGCCCAGGCACGGCAGACAATGGGGTTTCAAACACTGCGCTGAGTTGTTAAATGGTGAGCACGGGCTCGTCCTGGACACTGTAGGAGAAAGTGCCATTTCCAGGCAGCACGGTCCCCCTCGCTCACATCACTGATGCCTTCCAGCACACGGTGACACGGGCACGGCCGCTCGCAGCAGCAAGGCTTGCCTGCCGCCTGCTTCATCTCCTGTCTCCTGCTGCAGCACAGCGCGCCCTGTGCAGAGGGGAGAGGAACGACACACACCTCCTTATGGCTTTTGGGTTTGCATCATTTGACAGTCCTTAATGACAAAAAGCCTGAAAAAACACATTGTCTGAACTGAAACACTACCAGTAGAGGCCAGACTTTTGTGGAGGATGCAGAGCACATCGTGCCTTCCTTTTTGCCTAGTACTCGCAATGTTGGCCATAGACACCATGGAGTTGCTTTAGTACTAGACTGACATTTTAACATGACAGATAGAAACTTCAATTCCAGTTTTCAAAAGCAATTATTCAAAATTAAATGAAAAAGAAACCACACCTCAGTGAATCTGAAATGCTGTTCAGAAATTCCTTTCATGTCGGAGATAAAGTTACAGGCATGCTTTGCCCATAATATGTAGACAAGTATTTTCCACTACAGAAAACACAGGAATTCGTTCATACAAACGTCAAGTTTTTTCATCTACATTTGAAAGTCATCAAATGACTTGGAGGCTAGAGCTGGAAGAGACATTTGCAGTTGGACCATGAAGGGTTATGGGAAGGGTCAGTGCAGTTCTCTAAATAGAACTTGATGGGAAAGTTACAAAAAGATTAAACAGAGGTGTTTATTTTATAACTGCCATCCAAAAGTAAGACCTACAGATGCATACTTCAGCACTGAAAATCCCAGCTGTGATAGAGAATGCTGTTTGGTACATCCTGCCCGCCTGTGGAAACTCCAAGGTTTCAAAATGCAGACGTGTGTTCTGCACAGCAGAAACACTCCCTGCCAGAATGTGCACTCCTTTCCAAAATGCTCACTTTCCTTGGGAATACATCAACAGCACATTACCCAGCCACCCGGCCGCAATTTAACAATGACCACACAGAGCTGACAAAGGAAACTAACAGGACCGAAACACCAGAAAAACCTCCTGAGCTGGCAGAGCACACATCAGGTGCTCTGGGGATTCAGCACTGAGCAGCTGCACCATCCTCCTCTCCCAGCTGGGTCAGTGCTCCTCATTCTGCAGCAGGGCTTTATCCAGAAGCCTTCTGCACACCACTCAGCTCCTGCTGCGGGAACCCCACACTGTCCTCAGCAGTCTCTGTCTCTGGAAAGCTGCCCAACACCCACTGCTGTGGAGACCACCAGGCCCAGCAGCATCCTCCTGGGGCTGGAAATGGCTTCTCCATCGCTTCCGGGTCAAAGCTACACCTGGGATGCCTGTACTTCAGCCAGGAACGCGATGACCAGTCGAGCAGTCAGACGGACAGAGGGAGATGAATTCCCTCCAATGTGTCAGAGCAAATCGCTGGGAAACGGCAGCCAGGGAGGGCTGGTCCCCCCGACATTTCATCTGCTGCACCCAAACCTCCCCTTTTCCATGCTGACAGCGGCTCTGAGCTATCACTCCACACCCTCAGGGCCCTGTGTCCCTCAGCCGGCTCCCCACAGATGCCCACATCCCTTCCCCATGCGGCTCAGCCTGGGCCAGACACAGGGTGGGGAAGAAGCCAGCTGGCTGCAGCCTCATCCACGCCACCATGGAAAACTGGTGACAGTGACACTCGCCACTGCCTCTGCAGGCCTCACCCCCAGCATTTCCGCACTCATTTAGATCATCTGTGCAGTTAACGAGCAGCTCCAACAGACACACACCCCCCTTCTTCCCTGCGCCTCCCGTCGCTGCGCTATCGTAACTTTTCCCTAGTATTACCTATTCATTCCTGTGTAATAGACTAACTGGTGAGTTCTCTCTCCATTGAGGAACATAAAACACTAACTATTCAAAATAATCTCTAATCATGCTAACACTTCCAAAGCTACCTATAATATACAGCACTTCCAAAGCCACAGACTGAAGTAGTAATGTGAAAGATGTAGACATGTCAGACATCCAAAGAGACACACAACAGCTTTACTGCGCCAGAGTTCCTAGAGGCAACAGCATTAAATTACACACAGATGTAAAGTATACATAAATACATAATAATATCTAGGCAATCGATTACATCTGAATATTGAAAAGCAAAAGTAGTTTATTTCCTATATATTTCAAAATAAAATAAAACCTGTTAAAAGATACCTGTATGTTGTAAATCTGTTACATCAGACTACAGATTTCTGCATATGAGACAGGGTGTAAGTTGCTTTAGGAAAACAAAATTAGTTTCAGGAAAGGCGTTTAAATATTTTTCCTCTGGGTTATTTCAATTAAACCACTTTCACAATCACCCGTAATTTCCAGAGAACACCTGACGCTGTGGGCGCGTTGTGGAAATTCTCTCCAGCCATCACAGGCCAATGAGGCATATCTCAAAGGCCAGCTCAGCCACTCTGCATGGGCAGCGATGAGGTGAGCAGTGCCCGTGTCCCCTCGCAGAGCCCTGTGCAGCCTGGGGGGTGCCTCGCAGCCTCTTCCCACCCAACCACCACATTTTGGGGCCACCAGAACACTCTCCTATAGAGAAAACATCATTCCCATCCAAGGAAACTGCAAACAGCAACACACAAATAACCAACTTCACAATAAAGTCAATGATTGAGGGGAAAACGGGAACCTCCTTCCCATACCCCAGTGCCCCAGCCCTCAGGCCCAAGGGGCTGCTGCTCCATCCCCACATCTCCACTCCCCAGACTCTGCTAATTTGGGCTTCCTGTACACTTCATTTTCAGCTGTCTTACTTGGGTAGGACTCATCTGTCCTGCATACATTCAACGCTGGCAGAAAGTGGGACACGTACATAGCTCTGCTTGGATAGATTTTTTATTTTTTTTTAACTGGAAGTAAAAGCTCCTCCAAGTCAAAAGAAGAAGTTTTACCAGAGATCCCACCACTGGCACCACTTCACTGCCCGAGCACAGCAACTCTCCACTCCTTGTTAGCAAAGTCACGGCCGTGCCATCTTTGTAAGTATTTAAACACACCCCAGTAAAATCTCCTTCCCTCCCACACAGTGAGACCAAGAAATCAGCTCAACTCTTTTATTCAGGATCTCCGGCTGCAAACCGCACAGAGCACAGACACGGACAGCGACACCGTGAACCCTACTGCTACCAGCGCCGGGGCAGAAACGGTGCGATACCACCAGTGCCTCTCCTGTCCACCACCCATGGCTCATTTCAAAATAGGAAATGGAGGAATAAAGGCTACTAAGGGGGAAATGCCCACGTTTCATTACTTTCATTACTTTAACATTAACTTCCAGCTAAATAAGCTAGAATTACTGCAGAACAGCAGTTTCAGGAAGCTTCAGAAAGCACTCATGGCAACTTTGCAAAAATTATTATAAATAAGATCTATACATATCACAGTCAATCCTATAACTAGAAATTGCTTTAAATGTTTGAGCCACCATGGAATTTTGTATTTGCACAGTAACTCTCACATACGGTGTTGCTACAGTGAACAACAGGCAAACACACACTATCTTTGCTGACATCACCAGAGTTAAAGATTATGTGGATGAAGTTGCTTCAGCACATTTCCTAATTGCCCAAATCACCATTTTATTGAAATTGGGGTTATAAACTAGAAGTCATTACACATACCCTCCCTAACAGCATTATTGTTATTCTTCTGTACCGATTAGATCTGAACTAATAATGATAAGACTCAAGATTTCAATGATACTAACACTAAATTCTTGGCTCTCTTTACATATAATGTGCATCCCCTTAGCCCATAATCAAGACTTTGAGCCTAACGTCACACTCGGAGTTCACACAGGTTGCTGTTACAGCCAGGGAAAAGCTGTGCCTAGCACAGCATGGTCTGTCAGAGCAATTAAGCAACTGAAGATTAATTTCTGGGCTTGTGAAACAATCCTCAGCGTAGCCCTGACCTGTCTGTCTGCAATTAAGCTATCAGTCACCTGCCAGCATCTTCTCCTGTCCCAGGACGCAGACAACACAAACCTACCCCTGCACAAAGCACCATCACCAGGAGAGCAGCACTGGTCACTCACAGCTGTCCCTGACATCTGCAGCACCGGTTTAGGACAGAGAATAAATCGCTGCTGTCCTGAAATGCTCCTTGTACAACAGAGGCAAAGAGCTGCAAATGCCCTGAACAGCGTGACACTGAACGGACCCCGGCTGGTCTGCATTCCCGATGACACCAGAAGGTGTCAGCAAAGGGCTTCCACCAAACATCCCAAAGCGATTCACTGCACAGAAACCCCGGATGAACAAAGTGACTTCTGCCACCTGGCTCTAACCCCTGTGTAAACCTGTAGGTGCAGATGACAGCAACCACATAAGGACCTCAGCGGTAAAAAACCCAAGGCGTTGCACATTTGTAACCATTTCTACTTCAGTAAGATTGACTTTGTGGCTTTTTTCCCATGAAAACCTAACAATGTCAAAAGACTTAATTATTCCAGCGTGGAAGTCTACACAAATGCCAGCCCTTCAGACAGGGCTTTTACTCTTCCTTCAGTTAAAGACAGTGCCATTTCCCCCATTTTCCCATTTTGTTATTTTTACACTCAATGGTTTTCTTTCTTTGAGGTAATCCTGACTTATTCCTCCCATATCCCGTCATTACCTTTCTGATCACCTCCTGCCTGCCTGTCACACGGGTCACCTAACCTACAGAAAATGACCAGCTAAAGCGTGTTCATTACCCAGATACAGCGTGACAACAATGCTTCCAGTATCCTGCAGGAGGACATCACCGCCGACCGCGGCGGGGACAGGGGGACGATGAAGCGGTGGCATCAAGCTCTCCTGCCTGTGCCAAGGGAAAGGCCTATGTGGGTCATGGCTCTGCACCTCCTGCGGGGCAGTCACCCAGAGCTGCAGGCACAGCCAGTCCCTGAAGGTGCCCAGAGTGTTTTTGCTCCCACTAAAGGTATGGTAAGACTTCAGGGTAGCACTTGTCTTTACTGTCAATTCCCACACCTTTTCCTGGCAGTGGGTAAGGGTGCAGGACATTTTTCGGAAAGCCCTGTCCCTATGAAGGCCAGCACCGACACCAGGTCACTCTCACCAGAGCCATCCCCACAGGCAACGCAGGGGCTGGCATCGCCAACACCGTCCTGGCACTGATAAAACTTCACACGGACACAACCTCACACCAAAGCACTCTAATTTTGTATCTCTAGAACCTGACTATTGATCTGTCTGTCCATGTCTTCACACTAACTCGTTACCCCACAAAAGCTCTGAAAGCACAGTACAACAAAGCAAGACCTGTGCAGGCTCAGTCATTTCAAATCACCACAACCCTGAACGCTCAGCTCAGTGGGCTGCCTCTACAAAATATTTATGCAAAAGTACTTAAATTCAGACTGCTTGAAATACAAGACCAAGTGAAGTACCTCAGTAAGACTTTCATTATTACATTATTTTCCATGCTATGACAATCTCGTTTCTCAGTTTCTTTACAAAGCCTGACAACATGCAGCAGGATTATCACACATGCAAATGTATGTAAATAAGGTGTTAGAACAAGTCCAATCTGTAGTTTTGGGATAACATTTTGCCCTTCTATTTCATCAACAAATTGAGAGAACAGAGAACCGAACAACATTGTGAACTAAAGATATTTTGCGTGCAGAGGGTTAAGAATCTACTCTCCCATGCGTCACAAAGTGCTCAACGTCCCCAATTCCCACTGGGTGCAGAGGTCTCAGCACCACACAGCATCAGGCCCACCCAGTACTCATTTTGGAGAGCCATGCATCATAACTTAATGCGTTCAACATCAACCTGTGTACAGCACAGTTAAACAGCACCACAGCCCTGAGGTGCATCGAGAGGGACCATCCCACTCCCAGACAAACCAACAGTGCCCCCAAACTGCCCTGATCTTCACAAAAATCAGTGCTGCAAGGGTACAGGAGATTTCATTATGCTTTTGTGTGCATGGTAAGAGAATCTCCTCTAAATTACACCAACACATGGAGCAGGCAGCTCTGTCATCTCTCGTGGCCTCGCCTGGTCCAAGGGGCTCTGCAGAACAAACAGGAAATCAAGAATCTTGGCTCCAGAACTCTGCAGCATCAAAAAAAAGAAAAAAGGCAATAGCAGCATGGTAGTAGACGAGGTATTCCAGAAATTTAAACAGTGAAAGACAGAACAGAGATGAGATCACAAAATATCAGCACCACATCTGTTCAGCCTCCATTCCTGC
>NW_010202050.1:7444-31338 GCF_000695765.1 Mesitornis unicolor
CAGCACTTGTACACATTGGGCAGCCATCAGAACCTTCTTTCCACAAAGGACCCCAGAGCAGGAAATTTAATTACAAAATTCCTTTTGCACTTTCGCCACTTACCACATCAAGACAGCCACACTGATAAGGGTTTCTCTCCTTCCAAAGTGTGTCTCAGATACAGCACCTAGTGTTGAAAAGCATGAGTAACAGCTTCCAGCAGGACCAACCGCGCAAGCAAACGCATCGCAAGGGTTAGTGAAGCTCAGAACAGCATCTACACGGGCAGAGCAGACTTGAGTCACACACACAAGGATGAAGCTCAGGGCCTGACTCCACAAAACATGGAAGATATGGAATAATCTGGATGTGTTGAACAGTCCTGACCATCAGTAGCAAACTCTGGACAGAAGCAGGAGGGCTCCTGCTCATCCATTTGCCACAAACACCTGCAACAGGTGAAGCTCTGCTGTTGCAGTGAGCGACTGCAAGTCTCACAGCAGCCCACAAAGGCTGTTAGAAGCCTCTACTGAAATACAACTGAGCATAATAAAATAAATCTTGAGCAATCCAAGGCTGCCAACTTCCTACATCTGCACAGAGCAGAATCTTCTGCAGTCACAGGCAAGTTTGAGAGTCAGTAAGCACAGGCACCGTGCAGCGTTATGTGGGAGCCGCAGGAGCTAACACAACGCATTGCCACCAACTCCAACGTGCCGTAGTGCAACAACAAATCACTAAAAGAGAACAAAACAGTCATTATTTCTTCTAAATGACAGAAATCTGAACGCTGAGAGGAAAATAAAGAAAGAAGGGAAAGCCGAGCGGGAACTTCTGGTTCAAGAGCGGTGCCAAGCACAGCGCTAGGGAGGAGGCACCCAGCCAGACAATTTGGCACCAGTGTCTGGAGGGGGCAGGACAGTCCCATCACGGAGGGCAGGCACCCACTCTGAGCAAAACCAGGACACGACACCCAGCAGTGGGTGCCAGCAGATCAGGGGATGACAGGAGATGTGACTCAGAAAATGAGAACCGTACTGCTGGACTGGAACCCCTATGGTACACAGGTTCTGTCATTATTAAATCACAGTTCTTCCGTTATATATGTTGTTTCTTTGTTCTTGTAGCTTGTGTAGCCCATATGTTCACAACAGATGGATCAGTGCCGTAGCTCAGTGATGTTTTTCTAATTATAGTTGGATTTATGAAATTCTTAAGGAATTTAAAAGCAAATACTCCCTGCTGAGGCAAGGTGAGTCGGCGTTTCTTCGCTGTCAAACACCAAAATCAAGGAACTGAAACTGGTAGTACTTTATTAAATAAAAAAAAAGCTAAAAGCTTATTTAAAAGATAAGACCTCAAAGAGCTGAAGGAGGCCACTAGGCAAAGTCTTGAGAAAGTGAGTATGAATCAAAGAGATCAAGGGGTAAATGAGGGTTTGCTGTGTACACAATCCAGACTCAAGGAGGACCCAGGGGCCCAGAGGACTCTCAGCCCTCATCACTGACTGTTATCAGCCAGATACTTTAAATGAATTGTTTCTATTTCTTAAGCTGCATTAAATAATTCAGTCTCAAAGAGATGAAATAAATTAGGGAGATTTAGGGTTGAAGTAACACTGTGTGATACAATTTCAGACGTCTCATAAGTAAAGACAGTGTTTGAAGGGTGAACTCAGACTTAATCTGTTGCATTTAAGTTGGCTTTAATAATTTCAGATTTTACCTAGCTCTTTACTGACTCCACTTGGATTGTGTTATAACTAATTTTGCAATACAAATGGTCGAACAAAGAGTTGTAGCTTTAGGAATTTAGCAATTCTTTAATTTCAAAAAACTGGATGACTCTGACAGCGTGGCAGACTGCGTGCTGAGCGGGCAGCACGCACTCCAGCTGAGGCAGTGCCGACTCTGCTGTGCACGTGTGTACATGTGTAAAATTACAAGATTAAATTCAAGATGCAATGAGATAACCTGTTTCCTTCCACTGTGTAAAACAACCAGTAAGCAAGATTTTATTTATTCTACTTTATAGATAAAATGACATTTTTAATTTCTGTGCATCTATTTTTCATCAGGCTCTTTTTTTTTAGGTGATCTAAAACATAACTGAGATTTTAAGAAGTGCACAGAACAAGAAAACTAAATACAACAAAACTCAGAGTCCCATCAACAAACATTGCTGCATTCCCAAAGCCTTTACTTGGATTCTCTCTACCAGCGCAGCCGTGTTTTGCAGAACGCGCGGCAGGAAGCCCAAACCGAGCAGAGGAACCGGGGGCTGAGCAGGAAGAGGCACCATGTCCCAAAGCAGCACACGTGCAGCACATCCACTTCATCTTCACAGCTTCCCTCAGGCCCACCACAAAGAGCTCCCGTGGTGCACACTCCGCAGCCACACACGTACCACTACACCCGAAAACACTCAAAAACCTGAGCCTGGCTACAGCAGCCGATGCCTCCCTCCTGCTCGCAGGCCTAGGGGAGGGCACTGCTGCTGCTTCCCTGCAATCGCGGTTTGTAAGCAACTAAGCTACACAGAAACACCAAGTACATGAGATTTTCCATTCTCATTTCCAGAGATTTTCCAAAGACTCATGTCTGCTCTCCACCAGCAACTTCAGCCACTCCTGACCCTTCTCTTCCAAAAGCCCACCCGCAGCCCCAGCCCAGAGGCCGGGGGTCCAGACGCAATCCAGAGACTGCTGGTCCCACCGCTCACTGTCATCCCAACAAACCTGAGCTTGCTTCGGAAACTTAAGTTGCTGGATTTGGGTGCGAGCTCAGGAGACTAACAACTTTGCCCAAAATTCTCCTGGAACAAAGATCATGAGTTCATGCACAGTGAAAAGAGAGGCAGTAAGCAAATAAACCTGAAGCTCTTAATAGCTCCATTGCTACAGCTCAGTTGCAAAGTCATCCCATGCTAAGAGAGCATACGCTTTTCCTAACTACTTCATTTCTATTCTTTTAACAAAAACCTCAGATACAGCTCCAGGCAGACTCCTTCAATGCTTCTTCCAAGAGGAAACTTTACTCACTGGCTTAAAATGATATTGTAATTTATGCTAATACTTTGTAATTGCCATGTATAAATGCAAGATATGCTAAATTCTCGATGATTATCAGGAAAATACATTGAAAACATATGATACCACTCAATACTCTGAAAAGGTTTTCCCTTGGAATATTTCAAAGTGGGCTTCAAGGGGAGCAAAATGTACAACAAGAGAACAATCTTGCTGCAGGGGCAAGGTGAGGCAACCTCTGGATAACAGAGAAGATCTTATTTCGCCCAAATCCATTGTCATCTAGGCAACGTCAAAGAAATTATAGTATATGAAAGCGAATTTTCATAACAAAAAAATCTACGTAAGCTTCAGGACCCTGCTATCTCAACAGCACCAAACGCTAGCAGGATTGTTTCTCTTGGTCCAAGAGTCATGGTCAGACTCTTTTTGATTAAGGGCATACGAACCAGCTATCAGTTTCACAATGCTTCCTATCTTTATCACAGGGTTTGTTCTTCAGTGAACAAGCCTGCAAAGAATTTCAGGAAAATACAGGTTATAGCTAATGTTAAATCAGAAACTTAGGTTTTCAAAACTAGAGGACTTCAACTAAATTGATCTGGGAAAGAAGAGATATTAAAACAAAAACACTAGCTCTGGATATCCTCAATAAAGCCGGTATGCGTAGCCCTGCAAGAACATGTCACAGAACAGACACTGCCACTTTGGGGAGCGCTTTTCCCACACAGCCCAGACAAACGAGGAGAGATGGCAGCGATCCCACACCAGCACAGTGGCCAGGCTGAGCCAAATCAGACCCAGACAACCTGGTGCTGCAGTGCAGTCGCAGGCTGCAGCCAGCACTCCCAGAGCCTCTCAACAGCACCGCTCACTCACACTGGAATTCCTCACTTTTATAAAACACGCAACAAAACAAGAGGGGAAAAAAAAAAGCCAGCTATGTAAATGCAAGGTTTTGCTTCAGGAACCAGGTAACAGCTGCTAAGGAGGACCATGCTGGCTGCTGCTCTTCCCATCACTCCTTGTTTGACTGTGGTGTGCCATCCAACCAACCCAACGCGTTTCAAAAGTAGATCTCATTTCACTGATCAAATACATATAAAATAAGCCACCTGCCATGTGAGAAAATGACTAATGCTTGCATCTTTTAAGCTCTTTGCTTCACCACTGAAGAAGCTTTTGAACACAGGAGCATCAGTGTTTGCTGAAAGTAACTTGCTTTTAAAACAAGATTCAAAAGGCTTAAGGAAACGTACAAGATGACGATAAAGACCAAAGGTAAATCTGAGTTAACTTACTGCTGCTGCAGCCTCCTCTCCACCTACATAGATAGAAGCAGCAATCTCCATCACGGACAAGTTTGTGGGAGCGTCCGTAGTAGATGACGATCTGGGCCGACCTGCCTGAATATCCTGGGCAGACCTCCTGTTGATCTGCGGGCTCCCCTTCGGGGCATCTGCCTTGCCCCGCCTGCTGTGCAGGCTGGTCCCCCTCTTCATTTTAGGTGGCACTCTGATCTGCTGAAGCACCCGGTTCAGAGCTGTGGGGTGGGTGGAGACACCATCAGTGTCAGCACAGACGCTTTGGCTTTCCAAATCCACGTCAGGCTCCAGGTCGGCCTGAACTTGCTGAACATCGTGCGGAGAAACCGACGACCTCCTGCGCTGATGCTGGAAAAGGTGCTTCAAGCCTTGGCCAATCACATTAATGTTCTCCAAAGCATTATGGGTTATTTTGGATAATTTTTGCTCTGATTCATGTTGCTTTTTGGTCTCTTGATCTTGGGATCTGCCTCCGGGATCAGGGTCATCACACAACTGTTCAGTGCCAGAGGGCTCCATTGGTGACACCCAACAGGTTTACTGGACTATTCATACATAAATACGCCCCCTGTCTGTGCAAGTCTTGTGTTTGTTTTGAAAATGCCAAGATTGTCAGCCAATTAGGTGTGCAATTGCTTCAAGAGCGACTACACATGCAGCTGTGCCACGGTGATCTCATGCTTATCTAATGTTAAACAAAAGAGTCATTATTATACATCCATGCAGAAAGTAGTGTGTTAAAAAAATCCAATGCGCAAAACATGCCATTAATAAAACAAAACGTATTGGTTTTCCAAGCACCCCTCCATGTGGCATTAGTGGCATCTAGGCTGTATGCAGAAGCCAAGGCTCGTGTGAGAGAAGTCATTCATCGCCAGCACAAAAGGAAAGCAAGAAAGGTAAAAAAGCTGTTCAAAAGAGGGAGAAGCAAGGAGAAACCAGTGGGTTTTTGTTTATCAAGAACATGCCCATACTGATATCTAACAGAACATCAGTTAAACTGCTGGAGAGCATGCTAGTCTCTTTGGCAGAATTAATTTTGTTCCTTGACAAAGATCTGATAATCTGTGCTTCAAATGTAATGTCTGCTCTGCCTACCTGATTTTCCTGTAGAATGTCTAACTTCACAGTATTTTAATATATGCAAGAAAACAGAACATTTCAAAATCAGTAATGCATTTCCAAACAGCAAGAAATGACTTATTACTGCCAACATCCATTGATGGCACTGGAAACTAGATGTGAAAAATGTGTCTTCAAAGCAAGAACAGGCAAGCGAAATGGTTTCAACTGGCATAGCCTTGTCCACAGTTCTCAGAGAAAACAAAAATGCCTTTTAAAAAGCAGGTTAAGCAGCCAATCTGAACAGGAGCAGCACCACACAGGTGTAGCTCAGTCCCCAGCAGAGGAAAAGCAGCTTTTCTGCAGGAGCGCTCAGCACTGGCTCTGGGCTGGGCTGAGGTGGCCACAGGACACTGGGGCTGAGCACTCAGCAGCACAGCGAGGGACAGGGGAGGACACAGGGTCCGAGCTTCACATCAGCGCCATGAGGGCACGTTCAGGAGCTGACCATTGCTTGCAGGACAAAGCTGGGATTAGGCTTTATAAATACAGAAACCGGATCACAGAGGTCTACCCCAATCTTGGCAGAAAGCAGCCCGTGCTTTAAAAAAACAACCACATTTTATTTGAAACGCAACATATGTTTGGGATCGGAGAGCATTCATTTTTATCTTAAAACAGCTGCAGAAAGATTATGCATTGAGGTTACAATTAGAGCGCTCTCAATTTTGTGCATCTGAAACCTGACACAGTGGGTTAAGCATATATTCCAAAATGCTCTCCAAACTGGCATCCAAAAATATCGAAAGAGCTGCCTCACACGCTATTTTTTTCAAATGTCATTGCTATCAGCTGGAGGCAAGAAGAAATTCAGAACTTATAGAAAGCAAAACACTGGAATCATACATGACTATCTCAGTACTCTGAACATGGTATAAGCATTGAGTCTAGATTGGCCAGTTTAATCAATAATACACTAAATGCAAAGTAATAAGCTACATCCCAGAAAAAATACATTTACCCATATTCATGCAGATATTGTGTGGCAAAATAAAACCAACCAACAAACCAACCTTTTGTTTTTACATATTTAACACTTTCTCAAATGATTTAAAGTGCCTTTATGATTAGGACTATGCTTTGACTTTTGAGCTCACCCTTTCTTAAAATTTTCTTTTCTCATGTAACAGGTTTTCCAGAAAGTTGAACTGCAGGTCTCTGCTCAATTTAAGTTTTGTGGGGAAAAAAGGGCAAAATGAGATTTTCCTTTTCATTCAACAGACCAAATGGTTCAGTGAACAAACCTGACTGGCAAAAAGAGTCCCAAAACTATTTGGTGTATAGAATACAAACCTGACAGCTGACCCATAACTGCCTTTTTTCATTTTAGCTAATTCCCTCAGTATTCATTTTTCAGCCAGGACTCACTGAAGAACTGTGGTTCATATAAAGGTGCCCCATATACTCTAATCAGTGTTTTCGTGACCTCCTGCAGGTTTTCTGTCCAGATTACCCCTGGCAATACTGATCCAGAACACCACTGCAGTCCAACCAGAGTCACGGGCATTATCTGCTGGAAACATTAACCAGCGATAATTAGCCCTGTGCCAATTCACAACCCAACCTGAAACGCATCAGCTCCCAGTCAGCTCTGCTATCCTTGCATGTGAGGTGACTGAGCTCTGAAACTACCCTGACTCTTCTCTTTAGGGGGCTCCTATAGAGAGCTCTGTGGTCATCTGTCTGTTCACATTTCTATATGAAGAGTCTGTTGTGAGCCTGAAAAGAGCTTTTCAAATTGCCTATCTGGTATGAAGATCCCTAAAACTACTTATTTGTCCTAGTATATACTTTTGGGGAGAAAAACCCACTCATAAATGTGAAGAGCTGTGAATCAGCAGGATTAGTTAGCACATTTATTTGCACAAGGATTCAAGTTTTGTGCTTGGTTTTTTCCCTACTTTTAACAACTTTTATAGTCTATTTTTTTATATTTGTTTTATATTTCTGTTGAAATGGAGTACTTTATAGCATGAAGTTCAAAACCATAGATTTCTTACTCATGTAAGAATATAATACATCAGGGACAAAATTCACAATTATGTGCACAGTCACACTGAGCAGATGTTATAACATTATTACAACCCAGAACATGTCAATATCATCCTTCATTTGTGCAATTATTTCACAGCAGCACTGGGAAACAAAACAGTTCAAAAGGAGAAACTGACAAAAACAACATCAGATAACTGAATATATAAACTAGTACTTGCCTCCATCACTTGCCCTTTAGCATGGCTGACAAACAGCAGTCCCTCCACTGAACAAAACTGCAAAAGAAATTGGATATGAGATGCAATTCCTGGAAATGGAAGGAAAGACGTACACAAACAACAAAGTGAGCATGGTTCCAACTTGTAACATTTTTTTCCTTCATTTACATGTAAGTGCATCTAGAATCTGGGTTGTTTTAAACTCTATCAAGTAACTGAAGGGATACGAATATAATTGAAGTTAAAACTGAATCTTACAGAGTTAATCAGTAAGTTCTTGTGCAGGAGCGTTTTCTCTCAGCATTTATGGCCACCAGCATGCACTGAAAGCAGCGGCAGGTTTCAGGACTCCAGCCTGCAAGGGCAGAGCAGCCCATGCAGATTCTGTTTTCTTCTCCTGTTGAGTCACCCCACTGTCCTGGGCACAGCCCAGAGCCCCGCTCTGCTGACCTGCAGCTCGCCCAAGTGCGTGAGGCTGCGAGCAGCCCTCGGCCCGTTGGGCTGGCTGTGCTCTGCCAGGAGTCCAGCACCACCAGGCCCCCAGCTCAATCCCCCCACAGCTGAACCTGTCTGCACTGAGACCTGGGAACAGACATGGTCACAGCCTTCACAGAGCCGACGGGAAGGATCCAAAGCACATCACACCCAAGGACACCATCCTGGCCCTGCTCCCCTCTCCTAAAGGGGAGAACGTGGTATTTCAAGGGATTTTGATCTGTTTAAGGTTTCTGCAACAAGCCCAAAGTACGGCCAGACGCTCACTGGAAGAACACAACAGAGGATGACAAGGACAGCTGAGAGCAGATACAGTGACTGCACTTCTCAGGCCAGACTCACATCTTATCCCGAAACACAGCAAAATCACCCAGATTTTCCAAAGGTGCCTATTTATTCAACTAGTTCCTGAAAACAGGGACACAACCTTCAGAATACACTGGCACTCAGAAGAATACTACAGGGCTCTGCACAGCTGGGGCCTTTTCACTACTTCATTACATGCCAGATTCCCACCTCCAAGACAGCAGAGATAAAGAAAATGTTAATCAGAACCACTGAAGTGGGATGCTAGAACATGAAGAAAGTGATGACACAAATACGAAGAACTTAGAAGAAAATGAATGAGAGCATTTTTTAAGATCTTGACATAGAATAAATTTCATTTCTACAATAATATGAGTGGAGAACTAGGCACAAAGTGTCAAGTATTGTTAACATATGAAGTGCCACTAACAACTTCATAGCCATTCTACTTGTCTTTTTTTGTTGTTGTTTTAATGGTATTTTTTATTACTAAGAACTGTAAGTTTCTGCCAGTGAGGTCTCCACAGACCTGCCCTACAGCACTGTAGGACCCTGTGGGTCAACAGATGCTTCTGACTCAAATTAACTCCCAGCCTTTATACTGCAGAGCCCAGCTTCCAGAGCACCCACAGATGGGCTCTGAGAGGCAAGGTCATGAAAACCACTTCAATTTTCTCCCTTGAGAATCACCGACATACAAACCAAATCTCTCATTTTCTGTCAGAAGCTCCATTTTTTTCCTTAAACTTTGGAAAGCAATTCCACTGGGCTAATCAAAATTCATTCACTTTCCTGTACCTATGAAAAGTAGACAGTTGGGTTTTTTAATGCATAATGGCTCTATTTCAGAGCCATTTACTTAGCACCAATGCTACACACAGATAATGGGGAACTTGGAGGGGCAGTAATAAATCAAGTATTGCTGGTGCTGTTTTGCTCCAGACAGCTAGATCATCTACAGGGAGAAACAGTTTGTCCCCGCTCTTTCACTTCTCTTCATCAAATACTTTGTAACATGAAAATTCCAAGTATTTGTCAAGAATCTAAGATCAAGACCAGAAGTCTGAAAATACTTTGGGCCATTAGATTTTAGCTAAACTTCATTCAAGTAAAAGCTTACTCTAAATGCATCAGTTTAACAAATTTCCTTCAAAACCAGAGTTATCTGTAAATAAAATGAACTCTGAAGTTACTACTGAAACCCAGCTTAGAGCTGAGCTATCTACAATGGGAGTACTGGGTACAAACAGTACAAAACTGGAGAAACAGGGAAGAAAAATTATTTTCAACAAAAGAAAAAAAAAGATTCTGATTTTTTGCAAAATATTTCAAATACCTGTAATTTATGCTGTGCTTGAACATCAAGAACCCTTAACATTAACGCTGAAGTACAGTTACCTAAGGAACCCTCACACTTGTTTTATTCCATAAACATTTCAGTTTAATAGCTCATCATAGAGCTGCAGTCCAGTTAGCTGGGATCGTAGGCAGGAGATGCTTCCCACTCCTCCTGTTTGAGAAAAGAAAAACATTTTTCAGTTGTTTCAGGATACGAATGGCTTCTACTAAGAAACAGCCCAGCTTTGTTGGAGAAATCTCAGATTATTTTCAGAAACTCATCCGAAAGCAGATTCTGTATCAAGGTAAACAGTTTGGTAAGAAAGCCCAGAGGGGCAATCCTCACACTGGAAAAACACGTATTATGGGAACTGGGAGCCCTAGCAAGTGCTTTATGTCCATAGGAGGACCAGAACCCTTCAAAAGCACCATTGTTCAGCAGTAACAAGCAGCAGGGCAAATCAGGAGAGAAAGCTCTGGGTGTTCACAGCTAACCCTGCCAGAAAGAGGAAGTTACAAGAAACAGGAATGGGTGTCAAATTCAAGGGGACTGCGGTCTGGAAAACATTCAAAGAGGAAGACAACCGTAACAGAGTAAATACTGTGACCCCACAGAAAAATTGGATAGCGCATGACTGCCCAATACCTAGAGAAACAGGTATATTTAGCTATTATAACATAACAATTTTTTTAAGTCAGAGTGGAGAACTGGGCAAGAATGGAAGAAAAAGACATAGAAGAAAACTAAATGCAAGGAAGACGGGTAAGACAGCAGAATATGATGGGGGGGAGGGGAAGATAAAACAATACTATTTTTCATGGAAAGGACACCTGTAGTTTTCAAGACAATTCTTCCTTCTCCTCCTCCTCCAAAATTCACCCAAGAAAAGATTTCCTGGAATTCCAGTGAGATCCACAAGAAAAACCAGCGCCTATATATATAGATACATATAAAGCCCCTCCACCTGGCCACAACCCTGACACTGACAGTGCTCTCTGTGAGAACAGGAAGCAAGCATGGCTTAAAGAGCCAACTGAAGGACAAGAACTAAGACTCGGCACATTAAATAGTGCAGCTGGGGGATGAGGGGAAAAAACAGGTTCAAGCAGGCCAAGCTCCTGCTGAGGTTCTGCACCTGAGATTTTAGAAAAGGGGGGTGGCCCAAAGCCAGCTACTTTTGATGAAACAGGCCCAAGGAATTCACCAAATTAATTCACAGTGCCCTGGGAAAGGAGCCCAAGGCATTCAATACAGCAGGAGAGGACGCACCAAAGGGGGGAAAACCACTGCTGTAATAGGACACAGGACACCAGGCAAAGCAAGGGTCCTACAGCCTGTTCCTAAAGCCAGCTGTACAGTGTTACAGAGCAGAATCAACACAGTGGGACAGCAACAGGTTTTACCGATTCCTGCCTAATGATTTCCCTAAACCCTCCAACCTATTCCCACCACTACCCAGAAGTCAGGAAGTCAGGCAGGTGAGTGATGCCATCGCTGCTGTCCTTGCTCTCCCCTTCTGCTCCTCAGACCCAGCATGAGTTGTTTGGTGGGTGAAGCACAGGCCAAGGCCAGACACCCTGGGCTGGACCAGCATTGCCAGTCTTGTCCAAAGGCTTCAAGCAAGGTGGCCCCTATGCCCAATGTTTTCCTGTCTGCAAAGCATGAACAACCCAGCTAGCTGAAGGAGAGAAACAGAGGGTGATACCAGCAAAGGTACTTCAATAAAATGCTTTATAATGGAGGAAAACACTTCGATTCCTTTGAAGGCAATGTGTACAGGTATCAGATAAGAATAACTCAGAACGTCAAGCTGCTGAATTTTATAAAAGTAGCCAACTGTATTATTTTGGTAAAAGGATTAAGCCAACTGACACACGCGCTATCAGTTTTTCGTGTAGCAGTCCCACGCCTCACTCAATAAACCACAGGTGATCATATGAATCTTAAAGAATACAAAAACTCGCTCCAGAGCACTGTTAATAAGAGAGGCTGGCAGTGTGTTTATGCATTCACCGTTTCTGCCGCTCCGTCCGTTAATGGTTCACAGGCTTGTACTGTGCGAGGGCAGCACAGCCACAGAGCAGCAGAAGGTGATTTTTCAACATCAGCCTTCTCAGACCCACATCCTGCTGACAGTTCCTTCCTACAACTTTATATTTAACACTGCTGACCAGCAAAACCAATGCATGCAGCTTTTTGTTCCTGAAAGCCCAAATATTAATCCTGTAGATAAATTTGCACTCAAGTCAGATGAGCAGATACCAAACACCTTCTTAACAGGTGACAGATCCCTTTCTCCTTCCAATTATTTTTTGAGAAACATCTTCCTGAATACACCCACATGGGAATCAAGTCCACAGTGTAAGGACCATAGACTCAAATATCAAAGATCAATGGGGTAATTTTCCTTGTATATTAGGAAACTGCAATGGCTTAAAGTTGAGTGCCTGGCTTTTAGAAATATTTCTACTGCTTTGCAGTAGAACCAATTGCCACGAAAATCTTTTTCATCCCTCTTTGAGCATTCCAGCAACTCAGTATTTATGCTGTTGCCTGAATCAAAGCTACATAGTAGAGGCCAAGACTTCCCCAAAATGAAGAAACATGCAGGGGTACCAATATATAATAATTCAGGTTTTTGTATGTGCTATAAGCATCACATGAAAACCAAAGCAAAATATTTCAGCTATATTCCTATAGCTTGCAACCTGTAAATTCACTGGAGACTTTCCAAGCCGCACTGCTGTGCCCAGAGCTGGTGTTCCAGAGCAGCCCAACTGTCGGGCACAGTCACGGCTTCCACAGCACAGCAGTTTCCTGTTCTTCCTTCCAGAAAGCACCGTTTATCTTTAGAGCGCTTCCTTCACCCCAGTGAATTTCTTAGCTACATAAAGTACATTACTGTAACAGGTGAGTAGCCTGTGAATTCACCCTTGGAGTGCTCCTACATTTCACAGAATTACAACTGCTTTCCTAGTTTTCAGATTAAAAAAACAACACAGAAAGGCCAAGAAGCTGTCTTAAGGTTATGCAAGACTTTTGGAGCAGAGAACCACACCTAAAATTGACCCTTATAAGGTTAATGTTGTACCTACATGATCTCCCACTGCTACCACCTTCTCATGTGCTTATGAACAACAGCATATAGTGCCATATCTGGAACCTACCAAAATCACTTTAAAAATATCCTTTCCTGCAAAGGGATACACACAGGCAATTTTCCATCAAATTAATAAAACCAGTGCTTCAAGAAAGCTAAATCAAGGTTAAAGAAAGATTTAACTGGAGCCTTCTGATCTGCCTACATTTGCAATTACACACATCGCACACATTTCCTAGAATTTTTTCCTTTGTGAATGTACTTAAAAGTTCAGACACAACACTAAAAATGCAGCCCGCAGGTATTTCAGAAGAAAAACAAATTTAATGAATCTGGGTATATACAAAGAATTCTTACAAAGACCGTCTGTTTTACTAAACATGTGTAGAAACCTGTCCACTTGCAAGTCTCTCTTTTTAACAAGATGGATTAAAATCAGTAGTTTTACCTTGTGTCCGCCAATGTACATTCACTGTGGAAGCGACACAAGGCTGCAATTCACCACTGCACAGTTTGCCAACAGCTGACCCAGAGCCAGCACTTTCACTTGATTTCATGATCTGCCTCAGAAAAGCCACATCCTCACCTACTGATCTTCAAAGCTGAACTGAAAGGAAAGAAACTGCAGCATTTCCTCAAGAGCATCTCTGCTTTTTGCTGAAGGGAAAAGAGTTGTAACCACGCTGAGATGTTCTACAACCCGGTCAATGTACACCGTGAGTTCAGCGCTTCACTGCAGAGTCTGAGCAGCCTCTTCCAGCCACAGCTCAGGCAGGGGTTGAGGATGGCCTCTCAAAGTACAGGAGTCCGACAGAAATAGCAATTTAAAAAATTTCCAACCCCTTTCTGCCATGGCTCATTTTCAGCCCCACAGCATGAGACCCCATCATTTCAGTTGTTGTAAGCACAGCTGTTTCTGGGGCTGTGATGTGAACCAAAACAAAACAAATTAACTCCTCTTTGAAGGAAAAGGGGACTGGGGGAAGAACCTGACCACAGAGCTGGGTATAACAACTTTGGGGTAAGGTTAAAGGGAGGCAGCACAGAGACAGGGCACAATGACTCAAAATGGTGTTATCAAAAACCTCTATCTGAAGCTATGGCTGCAACAGCTGGAGAAACAGGAACTCACATGAGCTTCAGCAATGACTCATCAAAACAAAAACAACTTCATCTTTACAGTTCCAGTACTGTATTTTGTAGACAAACTACCTTACCTAATGGAAAAGAGTGAAGAAGGATTAAGTAAATATTCAAAATATTGTGTTCGTCACAAAGAAAAGAGCTCTGTATGTATGCAAATAAGGAACAAATAGACCAGGACTACAAAAGAGAGGTACAGACTAACATTATCATTAGCAACAAGTCATTTTTCACTAGGTGCCTGCATATACTCACAATTTAAAGCCAGAGGTCACAACTGGGTGGACAAGCAATGAAGACCTGCATATGAGTTGTGGGGTTTTTAATAACATGACTTAACTGTCTCTGTTCCTGTATGCAGCAAAGTGATAAGCAACCGCACTGTGATTATCAGTAACGCGAGCAGAGAGGACAACGGCAGACACATCGTGTCCATCCCAGCTGCCTGGGGGCATGCGAACCCAGGCCAACAGCAAAATCAAACAGAAGATAAAAGCCTCACTGCCCAGAGTGAGGGTGAAGATGAGTTAAGAAACGTGATGTTTCAGGAAAACACGTAAGGAGCAGAGAGAAAATGTGATCATGGGCAGAATCTGCTCCCCTCTCAACTCAGAGATGGGAAAGCTCCAGCTTTATGCAGACCATGACATGGACAAACTGCTACGAGAAGATACACTAAATGTCTGTCTCACGTAAAATGCAGCTTTAAGCACAGTCCTGTTCATCAAAACAAGCCACAGTTCACTGTATGAAGAAGCTGATTTAGGTTGCTCTCTCAATTTTCACTATCGCAGTGACACACAGCATCAGAAGGACGATCCAGTTTCAGTGCAGCAGATAAAACTGTTTCATCAAAGTGAACGCAGCTGTGGAGGAACTGCCTTCACTGAGCCTGTCCTGAGTAGGACAGCAGCGATAAAAGCCTACCCTCAAATACCAAATGAGTTCTACATGTGCAAAGGAGTAAGTCAGTTTCTTTTAGCTTCCCCCTCTTTAAAGAAATCTTTCACTGGAACAGATTTAATTCCTCAAAGCATCCCAAATGATTCTGTGGCCAGTTGCACTTCTGCTATCTGCTTTTGCTATTAACATTTGCATTATCTGGATCAGATTGTCCAGTCTCTGGAAAAATGCAACATTTCTAGGCCATGCCAAACACTTCAGCAGGCCCTTTTCAGGAGAGGAAGGGGCAAAGGGGCAGGGGGAAAAGATCAAAGCTGCTCCTATCCTCACCGCCTCTCTGCCAGGAGATGCTGCCACTTCCAATGTGTCAAAGCTGACTCAAATGTCAGGAACAAGTGAACCACAAAGTGGAAACACCAGTGCTTTCATTTCGCTTCCAAGGGAAGACAAGAGGTTACACTGCAGCTATTTCAGGCATTATGGAGAGACTTTTAAGCATGCTAGTCACAAAAAAACAAACAAACAAAATAACAACAAAAAAAACCAACACAAAAAAACCCCCACAAAACAAAGAAGAGATGGCCTCTCATTTTAACTCCTAGCAGATTCATCTGTGATCAATGCCAGCACAGAAGCTGGCAAGATTTAGCACCTCTAGTTCTAAAAGAAAGGTTTATTCCAGGCTTGGAATTGTAAGAGGGTTAAAGCAAGTTAAATTAGCAGGCTTGTAAAGAAAGATATCATCTACCACCAGCCCACACTACATGCGATTTTAACATGTGTTTTTAGCCTTGAATTTTGGAAAGTATGGTATTTACAGTGACTCATGAAAGAAGAAAGTAGAACTAACCTGGCACAGAGTGGTAAAATACTCCCCCCGATGACTAAAAACCAGTATTAATTCTCTGATCTTTCAGAAGTGTTGACTGAACGTATTGAGACTAAAAGACAGATCAAAAGACGCTTTCATTTGGCTCAGCAAAATCAGTGTTTTTCCCTTTGGGTCAGGTGCTCTTAGTATTAGGCATACGAAAGCCTGTCACTGGTATCTAGCATCAAATGAGTTACAAAGTAGAAGCTTGACTTAAAACAGTTTACAAAGAATAACTCAAACCATTTTCAGTCCCAAATGGGGAAAAGTCTACTAATGCAAAACACTGATAAGCATCCCCATACAGCAGCCCAGATCTTTTAACACGTCTGCCCTAAACACTGCACCTTAACCACTCCCTGCAGACACAAGACTTGGACTCAAAGCAGCAATACGCATCTCATAGCTGACAGAGAAGGATACCCAAAAAGCTCTGCTGTCTGAGGACCACTGTCACTGGAGAAAAACTGCTTGCAGGCTGCAAAACCTGACAGCTCATTGCATTAGTATTGCTTAAAATGTGACACGAAACAGGCAAGAGAAACAAATGTCAATCGGAAGTTGACAGGAGATGCTACCAGACCGATGGCTTACACTGCTCTACCACTTCCACATTCGCTTCCACGTTTCATCCCTGTGCTTCAGCAGAAAGTTGTCCTTCCTGATCTTCCTTCAAGTGAGCTAGTCCAGGGAGCTCTTAATTAAGTGCAACTCTTTAAAAATCACATTATTATAACAGTAATGGCCTTAATCTGAGACTGGTTTGTTTAAATGGCTCTTTTTTTTCTAATTAATGATTAGCAAGTCCCTCCCTGCAATGCTACAGACAAGATGTTCAGCTTGCCCATTAAACACTGCCTGAAGCCCTCCAGTCAACACTGGACAGGGGCTGGCAAGACCCACCAGATCACCCTACCCACACCCCCGTACCTACAGGCATCCCTGAGAATCTGCCACCAGCTGCAGGGCACGGGCACAGCGTGGTTTTAATCTCACTCATTGCAGCCACTGCTCCAAGGCTCAGGCAGCTCAACCACAGCTTGAGAGAAGGAACAACATAACTGAGTACAGAAGTACCCTACCAGGTAGAAACAGCATCCCAAGCACACTAAGGTCCATTTCAATGCTTGTGCATTAATAAGAGACCTTTTTAGTGCAAATTTTGATATACCAGAAGTATGATCACTGTTCCGCATTTACTCTTAACCACCTTTCTTGGCACAGACATCATGAATATTTCACTGCAAGGTGAGATACATTCACCTTCAGCTGACTAGTCTTGAACAGGCTTCTAGAAGGAGTAAAGGTCTAGACTTTTTGGACTTTAGCAATAAAAGTACTGATGTCCATCTATGGTCCTTTTAATAGACGTAATTACACTTTAGAGATAACACACACAAATCGCACAAACACAGCACAGCTGAGCAGCCACAGACACAAATATGCTACCTCTTCAGTATCCACCTCTACAACCAACTGCACAAAGACAGTGGTGATTTTGGTGACTCAGTGATTCTGGTATAAAGAAACTGAACTTGATGACTTGCTTGCCAATGGGAATCAAGCAGTCATACATTCAAAGCCTCTGCCAAAATCAGAATGTTTCCTCCCACATTCATGGCAGAGTCCACATGAAAAAAAAAATGCACAAAATCTTCACCCAAAGCAACACAAAAAGGGAGCAGATTTGTTTGAAATAAGGCTGAGGTTTACCTGCCACTGAGGAGATGCAGGCTTATAACCAGAGCCAAACCCCTGAGCCATGTTAACAGCCCCTCAGACCCGCGGCATCCACCGCAGCTCTCTATCAGTCTGCAGCCCCAGCACACCTACAGGTACAGAGGGGCCCACAGCACCCACACTATCTGCTACATGGGGTAGCTCCTTCCCAGCTGCAGGGCATCGCAGCTCCCTGTGCTGAACTTCACAATGCTCCTGACTGCCTGTTTCTCACCCTATCAAGGCACCTCTGAACAGCAGCACTGGCTGTGTCAACTTTGCATCTTGTGTCATTTTAAAAAAAAGTGTCACTACCTAGCTATGGCAGTTCATAATTGAAGAGCTCTTAGAACAGAGAGGCCTGCTCCTAATTCTGACATCTTTGGGCTAGAACTTGCTGTACCTGTTCCTCACCTATTATTTACTCAGGCTTTTTACCATGTCCTGGAGATCAAGAAAATTATACCAATAAACACAAATGTGCAGCAAGCTCAAAGGATAAAGACTCATGGAAAATTCTCCTCAACAGGCCCCAGTGAGGGGCAGAAACTTACTATTACTTACTTAGAAGGCCAGGCTAAAATTCACTGCTGGTACAGTTTCATGCTCAACTCCAGAGAGCCTTCTGCTGATTTACTGCTATTGCCACAAACAAAAATAATGAAAAATGACTAAAGTCACTGGATTACAGGTTATTTGTTTCCCTTTGGGTGGATGTTTGCAGTCTGACCTTTTAATTCAGCAAAACCATCTAAAAATAAAAAGCATTCTTCATTCAAAGTTTACACTTCCACAAAATGAATGAAAAGATTTCCTTGTATACCTGAATATCCACAGTTGTAAGGCTTTATTACTAAACTGTAAGGACAATTCTTAACTGTGCCATCACAATTAAAGAAGCTTGTCCATTAATGACCTAGAGGTACCCTATTACCTGGAGTTTCTTTTTAAGCTATTTACAGACGAAGGGTAACCTCGGGCAGTCAGATGAGCCCAAACAGGCAGCAGCCAACAAACAAAAAGGTTGTTGCTTCCCTTGCCATCCCCTGTTCTGCCAGTTGTCTGCTCAGTTCTCTAACTCCGCTCTTTAAATTGATCTAAATTTTAAAAAGAAAAGCTAACCTAGGAACCAGAGCAGAGGGAGACAGGAAAAACATTAGAACAATTTCTTAACTCATTTTAGCAGCAACCAAAACTATTCTCTGCACAGAAACTATCTGGATTTGCTGTTTTCGTTAGTATTTGAAGGCTTCCTCAGGCACACTCAGAGACGAGCAGAGGAGGGCTGAAGGCAGCAGTTGTTGGGGTGCACCGTGGAAATGGAGGCATTCCCAGCAACTCACAGACCCCAGAACACAAGAACCCGTGTGGGCACACTTGGTTAGGGAGCCAGAGGGGTTCATAAAGCTGGTAGAGTTTAGCAGCGAGAACAGGCACCTTTTGGGCACCAGGGTTAAATCCACACTTTCACTTCGCTGGTCAGTCCACCACCACTGGCCTGAATCAGGCAAGTTTGGTCATAACAGATCTTGACCAAAAGCCACTCTTTTTTAATTTCTCCAATTTTAAACATTATTCAGCCTCAGACTCACAGTAACACGTACTCACTGCTCCTACAGACAAGTGGCATTACACCTTACTACTGCCAGCAACTAAAGCACAAGATGACTGCTCAGTGCTCTCCCACAGGCAGTGATTTACAAACACGGAGCCTCTACGGGTGCAGCACTTCTGTTGATCCCAGAAAAGGCTACGGTCTTTGTGCTCCAAACCAGTGTACCTGGAGATCATGAAAAACACATTTATTTGCTAACAGGATAATCACCATGGCAACTAGCTTCCAGGAAACAACTCCAGAACAAAGACAGGCCACCACGGAATTCATTAAGGGAGACCACCCAGCTCCCACAAATCTCAAAAATACTGAAATTTGCCAAATTTAACTCTGAAGAAACTGTAAGTAGGCATCTGCAAACTTCCTATCATACCCCATCACACAAGTTAAATCAATGGCACTACCATCCATCTCAGTATCTCAGTGCCCCTTAACATTTTTTGAAACTTTTCACACACCTTGAAGGACAGTTTTAGAGCAACATCCTCCAATGTATACAATTTCACCTTTCAGACCATTTCTTCATATCAAAAGAAAACTTTATCTTATACTCCAATTCTTTGCCACTTCACACATTAATAATCACTTTCAGTCACATCAGTTTGAATAATGAAACTGCAGTTCTTGCAAACAACACTTAAATTACACTTTTCAAGAAGCAGAATTTTTTACAAAGGTAGATCAACTTCACCTTACCTATAAGGAAATAAGGATTAATACCTCGCTCAGGGATAGAGTCAGGGACACACAGAACCTATGGATTCTTGCAGGTTTTCAGAGCTACTGCAGGAACTATTCAATTTTCACAGAACAGCAGCTTTTTTTGGGAAGTGTGCACTGATTTTAATTGATGGAATTACAGAGACTACAACTTATTTATACACAACTTAAAAGAGGCACCTACTTGGGTTACAGAACCCAGTTCCTGGTACACTAAAACGCACTAGGACTGCAATGGGCAGCTCAGCAAACCTGTGTTTCTCCAGTTTTCATGAAAGTAGCAAACACACTTTTCTGGCCAATGCTCTTTTAGCACACTACTGCAGCTAAATAACGCCCAGGTTAGACTGAAGAACACATTTAGAGTTTGTTGCACTAAATTTTGCCCAATTGTAACAGAGACATTCACCAAGCTATCATCCCTTGATGCTAGCTCTGCTGAAGAAGAACGACAGAGGAACAACCACCGCACAGACCAGGACCCCTTCTCAACCACAGCCCTTCTCTGCCAGTTCCAGCTCCACCAGAACTGTAGTCCCTCTTGCTTCCTGCTCAAGAGCAGCATCCTGGGGCTATTTGAGCCAGACAGGTAGGCAGGGTACATCTGCGTCTCTCCAGCATTGCCTCAGTCTGAATCACTGCAGCTCGTCAGCAAAAGCTCTTAAGAAAAGCATGTCTGCTAGATACATGCTGTACAGCAATGCAGCATGCTGAACCAATCAGTCCAGTGTGTACTTTCAGCATACTAGTTTTCCTTTAAAAAAGATGACGACTAATGAATAATCAGTTTCTTCTGGAAGACAGAGATGTGTTTGGCTACCTCTTGCTGTAACACACAACTAACTGGTAAGACTGCCACTGTCCTGGAACATTAGCATGAACGCTTATCACAGAAAAGATAACCAAGACCAAGTAGTTTAGGAAAGGAGAGTCAACAGATATTATCAGCACGCTGGCCTCCTCCAAGCCCATACAGAGGAAGCTAGCTGACTTCCTCATTCCAGGTTTGGAATTCAATATGGATGTACAGCTAAAAGCCTTAAGGTAAAACACAGCTGCACAAGCTGGTGAATTGCTGTGCTGCAACAGCCAAGGTTCACAATCTTCTGTACGGGGGTGGGACAAAGCTGCAGAGTCACAAAGCAAAGCCCACCCAGCTCTGCTGTTCTGTACATTAGAGGCACATTGCCCTACAAGACCGGGAAAGTATTTCTGTGAGGAAGAAGATCACTGTGGATGACCTGTGTGGAAGAAGGCAAGCAAGACCTACTTCTTTTCTAGCCTACATTGAAGATGCTTTCCAATTCAGGGCAGGTATCTTCAAACTTCATCTGAACACCTTATCTAACCAAATACATAGAATAGAGTAGAAACCACCACTGTCCCCCAGGTGCATTTCAGTGAATACTTAACATCTGTTAAATGCTCAGAAGAAGAAAATCTCTATAGGCCTTGGTACCATCTAAGAACTGAATGGGTAGCAGTGAAGGCTCGTAAAACACAAGCTCTTCTGAAAGGAATATTTTTAAAACTCCTAAGGCAGTTTCAAACAAGGTCACCCTCTGTAAAATGCCAGCTGCATATTCTGGTGCTCAGTCTCACTGTGCATATGTGTATTCCATTGCTAAAACCATGAATAATGGTCACAATCAATCAGAATTTAGAAAAATGAATGCCTAGAGTTCTCTTTGCCCTATAATCAGATGGCCTTTTCCTCACATTTGTTGTAAGTCATAGTAGGCATACATACCTCAAAATTGCTCAGGCTAGCTCGTCTCTTTGCATAGATATGCTCACAGTTGTAATCCAAACGTCTTCAACAGAGGTCTAATTTAAAAAAAAAACTTAGAAGTGTAAATCCCACAGGAAACAGGAAAGTCAGGGGAGGGAAGGATATATGATTTATCAGCTTCTACATTTGCAGACATCTGCAGTCAGTAGCGTAGGTCATTTTCAGAGTAAATCTTGGCAACAAAGCTTCTTTGTAGAGGAGAAAGACCTGCCAAAATTTACAAGCATAGTAAGATACAACATTAACATCTGATAAGCAACAAAACAGCACCACAGATTCAGAGTCTCCTACGCCACTCAGCCAGCTCACCTGAACAACAGCTTAAACTCAGTGACTCCAGTTCCCAAAGCCCAGCTTTCCTTAGAAGACAACAGCTGAGGAGAACACACCCCATGGAGAAACACACAGAGAGAGCAGACTCCTCCTCTGGACCTCAAAGCAAAAGTTCCTAGAAACCCAGCCCAAGATATCGCATCAATTATTTCTGAATGGTTCAAGAGCAATTCTCTGAAAGATCAGATGAGATACCAACAAAGGTTTGCCTAACTCCAGTGCAAGCTGCAGCTGCTCAACACAAATGTCATCAGCTCACAGACAGGAACCAAACCATTCCCCAGACCAGAACAGGAGCTGACCTGCTGGATATAGCCTGTTTCCTAAAGAAAGTACCTCTTTAAACACATGAAAGCCTGAAGTCCTAACTTATTTCTAACGCAAAATCTACACAAAGTTGGTCTTCCTCCATCATCAGCTTCTTTCTGTATTTTGAATGACTCCCATATCAGCTGGGTGGGGTTGTCAGGCAGCTGAACTGGACACAGTGGACACAAAGCTCCTACAGCCTTGTCCTTGGCACAGGAACACGGTGAGGCTGTGGAGGTCACTGAGCAGTGCAAGTCGCAAGATGGGGAGGCCCCACCGTCTCTAGACAAGAGAGGGGAGAGAGTCTCCCAGCACTGAGCGAGGAACAATCCTTCCTGCTAGGACACCTGGCTTTCCTTGTCCACAGATGTTTCTACATGGACAAAGAATCTACCCCAAGAGGAACACCATGCTGCTGACTAAACATGAGGCTATCCACAACGTGCTCATCTTGCCTAGGACAGGACCAGCAGGGAGTAGCAGGGACAGCACCACTTGTTCCCCTGGCTCAGGATGACCCTTAGGTTCAGAGCATCACCATGTCAGTGGCCACACCTGTAGTCACCTGTGTGCTACTAAGGGCTTACACCTTCCAGAAACACGCGATTTCAAGGTCTGTGGTCATTGAACAACATTTCTGATGCAGTGCTAGTTACTTTTCTCTCCTCCTCCTCTACACTTCCACTCAGACCTTTATACCTTCAGTTTGTACCTTTACACTTTCTGCTCACTGAGAAGCCTCCCTAAATTTCCTCACTGGTCAAATCTCATAGTGAAAGCGATGCCTCAACCCGCTACACATGCTCCGCTGGCCACGGTATTTGTTACTTATGCGCTTTAGTTATTTCTCAGTGATGTCAAATGACAGAATAAGGGGCAATGGGAGCAAGCTGGAGCATAGGAGGTTCAACCTGAACATGAGGAAAAACTTTTTCAATGTGAGGGTGACAGAGCACTGAACAGGCTGCCCAGAGAGGTTGTGCAGTCTCCTTCTCTGGAGACATTCAAAACCCGCCTGGATGTGTTCCTGTGTGACCTGGTCTGGGTGATCCTGCTCTGGCAGGGGTTGGACTGGATGAACTTTCGAGGTCCCTTCCAACTCCTAACATCCTGTGATTCTGGTATCATCGATGGCAGCAGCTCCACACAAAAGCTGACAAACAGTTTCAGTTCTGAGCCTCGTGACTTTTTGTACTTGTAAAGCTTAGAAGGCACTACTTTACATTTGAAGTTCTCTACTTCCAAGGCTTGTCTCTGAAAACTCATTTACAGAACAACAAAATCATAGCTCACTTATATGTCAATACAATGAAATAATTAGTATCTTAATTATTTCATAAAAAACAGCGAAAGCGTGAAGGAACAGGTGAAGAATACACCTAAACTTTGCCTGTCTTTAAAGTCTGCAAGGTCAGAAGAGCCGACTCCTCCAAAACAAAGAGTCCACGCACCAGAGCGCCCTCGCAGACATTTCTGCAGGCGCGGACCGGGCCCTTGGGGAGGGGCTGGGCGGCCGCGGGGGCTCCACGCCTTCCCTCGGCTCACTCAGCGCCGCCGCGGCCCCGACGAGAAGGCGGCTCT
>NW_010202051.1:0-916 GCF_000695765.1 Mesitornis unicolor
AGGGCTGTCCAGGCATGTGACGTCTTCGGGCTCTGCTTGTGTGCCGGGAGAGGACGAACACAGCTGCCGCCTTGCCTCAGGTGCAGATTGAGGGCGCACGATGCAGTCGTGTCTCTCAGGGGCGAGGGCAGTGTTTCTGCCCCCATCATCACGATCCGGGATCAGTTCAGGTGTCCGGCAGCAGTGTGTCAATAAACTCCTTAATTGCCTCTGAAATCATAAAGTGAGTACAGGACCTTCCCAGTGGTGTCACCAGTCGTAGGTGGTGTTTGGGAAAACCCCACACCTCTTTGTTCCAAGAGGCCCACCAGTCCCAAGGTGACACAGTAGTACCCAAGCCCCAGCCCCGCTGCAGTGCTTGGATGAGCGGAGCATCCTGGGCAGCCCCCAGCAGGAACAGCAAGCTGCTGAGTGGCAGGAAAACATTTACCAGCTCTGCCATCAAGTGCTACAGCGCACTTTTTCATGGGGAGTGAAATCACATCAGGGAGCAAATTAAGATGTAGCTCACTGTGTTCATAGAAAAGACAAACCTACAGAGATTCATTACCTCGAGGAGTAATCGGGGCATGTATCATCATCTTGCATTTCATCTCAGTTATTCACACCCTCTCAGCGTTTTTGTCTTTGCAAATTATTTCCTGGGGGTACAAGTTACCAGTTTCTGCATTCATTTTTCACAAAAGCGACCTCAAAGTTGTCTTTTTTTCACTATTACATATTCACGAACCTTGCTATGGCTGCAGAAAAAACCAATTCTTCTTCCCTTTTTACCACACTGAAAAATCTCATACATCTTCAACCAGAAGTCTATAATTTTTTTATTCATTTTGTACAAAGAAGAAAAGTACACTTTCAAATTATTTCTTGATGGGGGGATCATTTTTTAATAATTAAGAATATTTAAATTCCTGCT
>NW_010202051.1:947-4031 GCF_000695765.1 Mesitornis unicolor
TATTTCAAGACGCTGGATTAGTCACAGAGATCTTTTTCCATCATAATTGTATATGATACAGATGGACAAGCATGTGGAATTTCCCAGCTGGGAATCTTGCCCTAACTAAATGTAAATAATGCAAATTTACGGAAACTTGGCATCCGTGATAATGTGAAGTCTCTTGGGATGGCACGGTGCCTCATCACAATTTGGCTGGATCTTTGCCCTGTTGCAATATAGATGCCAATTAGTTATTTGTTGGTTATGGCCTGTGGGCCACCTTGCACTGGCTCACACCTGTTCGCTTCATGTGCCAGAAAAGAATTCATGAATACGGCAAGAAAAGTCACAATGAGAATTTGAATAACACTACCTGCCTTTGAAACAATTCTTCAGTTGTTAGTTTTAGACAGCATTGCAAATAATTGCCTTCTCGTGCAGTGTTTTGCTCAAAATAATTTAAAAATCTTTTCGGTCACTCCGAATCAAAAAGCCTTTGGGGAGTTAAGAGGACATTTTGCTTGTGACAAGATTATGTTCGGTTTGCTTCTGGATTATTTCCTTCTCTCTTTAATCCCTCTTTAGTATTTTGGACTCAAGATGTCTTTCCAATATTCTTTAAACAAAAGAACAGTGAGGTTTCATGTTGACGGAATAGGAAAAACACTCCTCACTTTACTGATTCTCCCATATTTTTTCAATTTAAACTCATCACTGACTATGCCTTGAATCTGCAGACCAGTCTGACTGACCTGATTTTTCTTTTCCGTATGAGCTAGTTTTCTGAACTGTTTTTTCCAACTTTAAATAAAAGTGAACGAATCATGAAAGGCTTGGCAGGGAAAAGTGGTACAGATTAATGAGGCCGAGCGTGGTGTGATGCTGCATGTATGCTCACCGTGTTTGTCTCCAGAAATATTCTGTCACATCCAAAAAAAGATAGAAGAGTAATTAATAAAGGCTTGTAAAGTGGCTGATTTTTATTTTGTCCAGACTGACTATGACGAAGCAAAAGCAGGGGACCACAGGGACCGTGTGTAGCTCGCTTACTGATACTCAGCTAATCCTCAGTTAATTCTGTTTCTCTTTGCGGCTCCAGATACTGCCTTCCCCTGGCTTCCACCTTCCCTTTTCTCAGTATGAAGAACACAGAGTCTAGTCCAGCTTATTCCATAATGTTTTCTGAAATGACACAAATCCATCTGCAGCATTTTTATGACTGCTGAGCACACAGCTACGGCAATAATTCCTGGAGCCAGAATAGAAATATACAGTTTGAAGCTCTGAGGTCAAAACCTCTTTATTCCAAACAGAATAGAAAATGCTAAATAGTAGATGTTATTAGGATGCTGCTGAGCCAGAGAATTTCCTCTACAGAATGAAATACTTAACTGGATCATTTGAATTCCTATTTAATTCAAACATTTAGCAAAACTGGTGCAGCACGAAACCCAGCTGATCACCTATTTTCACTGTTTCCAGGGCAGAACTGTGTCACTAATGCCACAAAACAAGTATATTGCTAAGGCATTGTCATTCTGCTCACACTATACACATAATCTTCACTCTATCTCTGCTTTGTAAGAGACAGAGGAAATGGCTTTAGTTATTCTGCATGTCAAGCTGTCATGCACCTGTTAGTGACCCAGTTCTAATGGTATTCAAAGAGAAGTTTTGGTCTTCACACTGGAATACTGATGTTTGTCAGTTGGCAATACACAGTCAGCCCGGAAGACAGCAGAGTGCTTTGGGATGTTGTACCATACCTGCACAGAATGTCAGTAATGACAAGTAATTATACAGGCTGCACGTCACTGAAATGACTCCTGGCTGTTTCCCTCACCCCTCTGGCAGCATTCTTTTCTTCTTTTTTTGTTTTTTGCAAGATTCACATTAAAAAAAACAAACCACAGCATGACACAACTAAGGAATACCAGTTATGAGCAAAATTAAAAATAAGGGTTAAAAAGTAGTTACAGGAACTGCAGGAAGAGTGAGATTTGCTAGGAAAAGCTTTGACTAAGACTAAGCAATTCACCTTTATAGAATGATGCATTATTTTGTTCAGCAAAACCAAGACACCAGTGCCAGCGCTGCCAGACGAGCCAAGCAATGCGTGCTGCCTGCTCAGCTGAGAACTGCAGCCACAAAGCACGGCTCCCCACCACCACCCCTAAGCTCCAGGGCAATGGTAAAAAATACAGGATTTTCCAAAAGAATGCAGGAGAATTAATACGTCTGGGACCTTGACAGGATCTAGTCAAAATTTATTCATGATCTGAAACTAGTGAGATCTGCTATGTGAGAAGTTCTGCATTAGACATTTGTGTAATTAATAAAAATACTCATAGTTACATGAGGACTTTTTACAGGAAGGATATAAATGCTCATGTTTCAGGGCACAAACTAATCATTGACTTAAGGAGACTAGGAAGAAATTTTTTATAGGCAGGTTATTCCATAAAGCTACATTATACACTACATTATTCCAGAGCATCTTCACTGGAAACTACTATTGGTCAGTCTCATGAACAGTATAATGAAATCAATGAACTGACAACCTGGTCCAGGATGGCAATTATTACACCTATATATAACAGAAGTCCAGTCCTAGCTGGATATGGTTTGCATTCCAGTTGTTATTTTCCTCCTTTCTATACCATGAAGAACATATATCCTTGTTTGCAGCAATGCAGTATATCAAAGTGACATGTTTGCACTGCTCTAACCTTGTTCTAGATATCATATTTACTTCTGATAAGGAGGTAGAACATGTAAATATGCAAATATATATCAGGAGTTAAAAGTATAGCTGTGAGGTTTAGGGAGAGCTTAATGCAATAGCTAAGTTAACAGCACTTCTTAGCAACAAAAGCTCATTAAACTATGACAACTTTAAAGAGACAGAAGAGACCAGTGAATATTCTGCTTTCGCTTTGGCTTGGACTTGATTGTACAGCAATTGCCATGGTTGAGCTGTTACCCCCAGGTGTTAACAGAGCACAAATTATATATGTATTTAAATATGTATATTTGTGCGTATTTCTGAAGCGTCCAGAAAGGGAAGCACATGGGGAATGGAGAGATGCTGGCCAGCAGGAA
>NW_010202051.1:4062-30997 GCF_000695765.1 Mesitornis unicolor
ATCAGATCTTAACTGTTATCACCTTCTCTTTGGGCATCCAAAGACGAGTTTTAAGGAGGGCAAGGTGGAGGATTACACATAGTTATGTGTATTACAGAAATGCCTCCCAAATATGCGATGACACATACATGGAAGCCATAGAAATCCAACAGGTTTGCAGTGGAGGCTGGCAACAGGACACTTCAAGAGTTTTAATGTGTCTGTACTGAAAGAGAAGAGGCAGAAAGGGCTTAGATAAACTGAGAAGAGGGTTGGACATGAAAGTTGGTTTTGATTGATACAACCGAGAGGGGAGCCATTTAAGGGATGCAGAGAGAGAGGGCATAATGTAAATAAAGTTATTGGGAAAAATACCTTTCCCATGAGTGTTGTGGTCAATTTTCTAACCACAGATTCATCACAGGGCAATGAGTCAAGCTATCTAGAACTAATATGACGTGTATGGGAGTCATTCCTCAGAGATGTCTGCAGAGACACTACACTGACCTCAACTGTGTTCTCCTTAAAATTCACTCCTGACACAAACAGCAAAAGCTCAGCAATGATTAATCTGGTGGTTTCCAGTCACTGCCATTTAATATGTTGACCAGTATGAGCTCAGTGTTACCCTGTGCTTGCATTATTTGTTTTCTTTATAGACCTGTCAGCTCTTAATTTTGATCACAAGGTGTTTGGCATAACAACTAATAAAACCCCAGGAAGCTAACACAATGGGGCTTAGAGGCTGGCAGTTCTGACTTGAGGTACAGCCAGTCCTACCCTCCCCTATTTGTCTCTCATTGTGATATACCACCCTGTTCCTCACAGCGACACAACTCTTCTACAGCTGTGCTATGAACTGAGCAGGAAAATTGATTTGGCCACAAACACTGGAGGCAGGGGTATGTGCTGGGTTTCTTTTTGCTGGATCAGTTCCCCCATCTGGTTGGGCGCCCAAGACCACCTGAGTTGGGCCAGCGCAGTGGAGGGAAACAGGCAGCACAGGATCAGGGCAGAAAAAGGGGGCTATCCATAATCCGGTATTGGCACCAAGTACTCCAAAACGCCATGTCACAACTTCATGTCAAGCTCCATAAGCAATTTTAGAAAATTCAATCCACTATTAATAGTCTAGATTAGAAACAAGATGGCAGTTTGTTAGTTCTGGAGTATAGGTCAAGCTAGACCCAGATTTTCTTTGTTGCTTGTGAGAGCCCACATCACACCACACAGTCAGTAGCTGTCCAAACCAAAGCCCGTTCTTTGTAGAAAAAAATAACAATAATTGTTGGTAGTTCAAGGAACCTCACAGTAACAGACTAGCAGAATGTGAAAGGCAAATGAAAGACTAAGGCAAAGGAAGAGCAGTCAGTTATGCTTTCAGGAGGTGCTTTCAACTCAGTAATAAGCTAAAATAAGTAGGTTTTTGTCCCCTTTAATTTTGAAAAACCTAACATGGGGCTTAAAATAACATTTTTACAATGATAATTTTGTTGTTTTGGTTATGATTTCTTTTTAAACCTACTATTCACTAAAATACCTGGGTTTTTCCCCCCACTGACTCACTCTCCTTGTCATATAAAATTACTGGTGCTTTTGTCATTCGTGTGCCCTGTTGGAGAACTAGCTCAGCAACATTGGCATACTCAAATAAAGCAAGTGAGCCTTACTTTGTGCCATGATGTATTCCTTACACAGACAAAGTAAAAGGAGAAATCCTAGCCCTACCAAAGTGAACAGAAACAAATAGCACCTTAAATTCAGTAGCGTTAAGATTTGACCTCACCTTTTTTTTTTTCCAGAGTCAGGAGTGCCAGACTGAGTCCATCTGGAGCGTCTTCTTTGGCATTCAGCTTGACATGTGGTGTGATGCATTCAGCAGAGAGACTTGTAAATACAAACTCTTGGTCCTGAAGTCTAACAAAAGTCAAGAACATATTTTTAACTGATCATCAAATAACGTGCCCTTGTTGCAACTTTAAAGGCAGTTCTGCAAAGGAGCTTCAGGAATGACAGTAAATTAGATAACAACCTGTGCTCCTAATTACATTTCTTATTACGGTTAACAAGAAAAACACTTCCAACTTCTGAGCATGCGGGCTCACGCTGAGATAAGAGGAACAAACAGATTAATTTCATTAGCACACATTGCCATCTATAATAAAGCTATAACGGGCCAAATGCTCTAATTCACGCTCCTGAAACTCAGTCTCCCTCCAGTCACTCTCTTGTTACACTTTCAGGATGCCAAGAAGGGAAATGGATCTGGCAGTTGTCACTGGTTGGACGTGCAAACAATTTTTCCCTTAACCGCATTGGCTTTGCAGAGTTAAGAAGAATCTAAACCCGTGAAAGCTTACTTCAGTCATCAGAGAGATCTGACTCACAAAAAAGGAATCGTTATGTTGAGTTAGGAGATGTCAGTTGACACAGTTACTAAACTGAACACCAGAAGCTGGGAAGTTCGCAACCAGCTTTATTTTTTAAAGGTTTTTTTCCCTAATTTTCTGCTAATGGCTCTTGCCAGAAGGAAGTTGCTCAGGTAGATGGTTCTCAGACCTAGTATAGCAGTGTTTGTGGGTTCAGAATAGATACTTACTTCTACTAGCATCATAGGCCACTATAATTTAGATTATCAGATGATAATAATCATAATAATTTAATGTTGTGGTTCCTAAATTGCTGTCTGTGGCAGTATCTTAACAACATGAATGCTCTAGCTCTAGCTCTTGAAAAGATGAATAGGAGTGACAGGGCACTGTTATAAAATTAAAATTAAATGGCAGCAGGGATCTTAAAAGTACAAGAACACCACTGAGTACTTGAAAATAAGTTCAATTTTAACAAATAGAGAAAAATGACCCATTCAAGTACAGGAAGGGGTAAGAAACTTCCTTTAACAAATTTCTCAGTATAAGACATCATACAAAATAACTTGTCAGAGAATACTTTAAGAAAAAGGAATCGAGATTCTCTTCTCAGGTGATGAAGATGTATTGCTGAGATCTCTAAAAGCTCCTTAGCCTGAGCCTGCTTACATGTATTGCTAACCAAAGCCAAGCCTGAGAAATCACAAACATATGACAATTTTCCTTCCTGCTGCTAGAAATTCTGCCTAATCTCCCAGCAAGTGGTCCCATTTGGCTCATACTCAAAGCCTGAAAGAGATCCCAGTTTCCTATAGCTTAATATGATTTGTATGTCAATTCAGTGAACAGAGGCATTACAAGAAACCTCCTGGCATGCTTACACCTTTACAAGCGTGCATATATTTTGCTCAAAGCGAGCAGTAAGGCACAGAGCACGTACTATTTCTGTGCTTTTTGCCAAGCTAGCTAGCCCATCCACTCATCACAATGTTGAAAGTGAGCGCTCCTATTATGGTCTTTATTTGCTATGAATACACAGATCCAAGTGACGAGCAGTATGCACAAACCTTATACATTACAGATCAGCAAGCAGCTCCATTAATTTCAGCTGATGCTAGATCAAGCCACATGAGGTGAAGGCATGGGTAATAAGCCATTAGATTTACTTCAGTTTCTCCTACAGTTACTTTATGCCTTTTTAAACTTGCCTTAATTAAATTCATTCTTTAAACTTGTCTTAAGTTCATTCTGGAACATTAAAATCACTCTGTTTCCACTGATCTGGAAATGGCTCTTTTTAGGCCAGCAACACTTTTGCCTTGAGACATTTACTAGAGCTAGGATAGGAATCGGTGCTTAGAGCTTATAGAGATTGCTTTATTACCATACTTAGTGAGGTTCATACCACCCTTCCACTGTTCCAGTGTTTGGTTTTTCAAGCAAAAATGTTTGTAATTAATGGCTCCAAAGTATTATCTGACAAACCAGTGTTCTGTTTTAAACACAAAACCAACAGATGCTACTTTCCTTATGCATCTAAATAATTGCAAGTTAGTGAACGTTGCTGCTCTTTACAGTACTCAATGAGATTTGATCTACGAAATTAAGTGCACCTATTTGTATCTACCATGTCTACCTTATGCTATAGTTTATGTTCAGATGCAGAATCCTCTTGAGAAAGCAGATCTCACAGTGAAATCCAATCAGGAATTGCTATCAGTGGTATAAGCAAGTTTCTTGTAGTGCTTGTGACACCAGTCAGAGAGTACATATGAGGCAGGTAGAGCCACCAGAGTGAACAGCAGCAGGTTTTAAAGGGACCTGGTGAACAAAGAGCAAAGACTTAGGAGATGTGGACTCTTTTTGAGGGGCTGCAGTAAAATCACTGTGTAAGCCAAGGCAAGCCATCATATCTATAGTCAGAATTGAGCCAGTCAGGCTCAAATATAAAGTCTTGTTTTCAATGTTTCTGATTCAGTGAAGTCCTAATAAGACCCCCATGAAACTGTTGTATAAATGAATCTAAGAATTAATAATAAAAGGAATCTTTGAAAACTCAGGTGGGAGGTTAGCTGTGTTTGGTATACAGGAGAACTATTGTTTTTCTAATTCTAACCTATGTTTGTACTTTCCCCTTTATCAAGTCAACGTTTGCAAGCAATAAAAGGGCATTATGTGCTGGTCATTGCATCTGCTTTTGTGATAAATCTATGTTACCCTTCCAAAGGGTCAAGGAACTCTTCCAGGGCAAACAAATTCTGGAGCACTAATGCCAGATGGTGTGTATATAAAGTGGAAAATGAGAAAAGCAATTTACTGTGTTCCTGTTCCAGGGAGACGTATCACCCAGAAGGACAGCAAAAGAGGTGAGAAACTACTGAGACAGATTTCTTCTTCTGTAATATGTTGTTTTCTTTATATCTGAAAAGTCTAGGTACATAGAGGAGCTGCAGTTCTTATTCAGACAAAATTATTCCAAGAAGATAACAAAAATATTTAACAAAAGAATGAAGGGTTAAATTAATAACAAGTATATATAATTATGCATTTATTTATCTAACAGGTTCTATATTTATGTAATTGCCCACTAATATGTAGTCTATGTTTAGAGAAATTTTAGTCTCACAGACAAAACGTATTTATTTTGCATTTTTGACCGAACTGTACAAAAGAAGTAGAAAATAATGGATCAGATTCTTAAGTATAAGTCAGCATAGCCTCAGCAAAAGCAAGTTATCAATGTAATTTATCCAGCTCAGGTGCTGACCACTAATAGCTCACTTGCAGCTGTATTAAATAGTAATTTCCAAGTGTGCAAAACAACTCTTCGAGTTTTAGAACTCATCAATCTCTTCTGCAAATGTAGTGAAGGGTTCAAAGGTAAATTCAGGTCAGTGTAAGAAATTGAAAGTAATGTTCTTAAATACTGACGATTAGAACATGTTTTCATAAACAGCCTGAACTATTGGTGGCTTTTATCGTTTGCCACCGAACCTCAAAAATATGTAGCAGAAGTGTTCAGATATAAGCAAAGAGAAAGGGAGAATGTGTGTCTTAATATTTATGTGTGCATCTTTGCTGAGCGTATATTATTTGGTTATATATGTAGCTTTTTTAAAGCAGTCTTTCCTTTTAATATTATGGCTTCCCCTAGAAATAAAGGATATAAATCAAGACTTCTCTCCATACAGGAAAAAGAACCGAACAACAATGCTAAGGTTTTCCATCACCCTCTTTGCTGTCATAATGTCATCGACCTCCCAAAAATATGAGTGTCTGGAAGGGGGCACCCACAAACCGAAGCCAAGTCCTGAGCCATATATGCGTGAATGCACTCTGTACTCGAAATGTAAGAGTGGTTTAATTTTTGCCAAATATAGCCTAGAAGTACAGCTTTGTACACACTAATTGTTTTTGCAGTCCCTTTAATTTCTCAAAAATATATAAGATGCAGTATACATTGCATTTGAAAAGCTTCCTTCACTGGCACTTTGCTGCATGCAAATCAAGAGTAAGATTCTGGTTCTTAACAAAGTCAGCAGCAAAACTCTCCTTGACTTCATTTATTATCTTTAAAAAATTCTGATGCAGTTTACTTTTCTTGTAGCTCCATCTGCCTAAACAAGCAAAGATAAATGTGGTTTATTGTGACTAAGTATAAAAATTAATCAATTGTAGCAGACACCAAATGGGAAAGGTTGAAATCAAAATTCTATAGTGAGCAAAGGATAGTATTTATTACATTTCTTCAACTCTCTTGTTATGTTTGGTAGCTTTCAAAGTTAGTATCCCTCAGGAAGTAACATCTGGCAGGACACTAGTAAAATTCTTGGGGCTCTCTGGGCACACCTTGGGAAAGCAGCATTGATGCCAGTCCACCTCACTTGGCATTTACACTGCTGCTTCCAAAACCAAAAATGTTAGAGCTTGAGTTAATCTTCTACTTAGTACTAAGAGACTTCGTCATGTTATGGACCAAAAAAGATTCATCTTACATTTTGAGTATTTCAAATATAGTTTTGAAGAAAATCCTTATTGCAGGATCTTTGTTTCATTCCTTACAGCTTCCTGTTGCTATGCAGACTTCACAGAGCAATTGGCTCATTCCCCAGTAATTAAAGTAAACAACAGCTACTGGAACAGATGTGGGCAGCTCAGTAAATCGTAAGTCAGCTTTGATGTTGTCTGTGTCCTGGTTCAATGGATCTGGGCTGTAGCAGTCACATAGCTAATGGTAACTCCTCCTGGAGCTGCTGATGGACAGTCCCCAGGTTACCCTAGAGATGATGCTACCCAGCCCAGTTCCCACTGTCTTGTCTCTATACCTGACCAACATCTGGCTCTTCTTCTCCTCTGACAAAAACTCATGAATCTCTAAGTATATACAATTTGCACAGAAGGATTTATACCATTTTATCAAGAAAGGGTTATGATTTTTCAAGTTTGCTTTCAGTATAGAACCAGATCTAGCAATTCAAAGCAGTCATAAAGCCAGTAGATAACAACCACGCTGCACCTCTGTAGCTCTCCACAGCAACCATCACATACCTGTGTGACCCCCAGTCAATACAGACCAGGCATCTTCTTTTGTTTAGAAAGCAGATCAACTAGATTGTTAAAACTCACAAACAAAATGCACACGAGTCCAGAAATGAAACTTCAGAATATTTAGAATAAAAATTCTTGTAGTCCTGTGGGTTTTGTAACCATGAAGAATGTCTTCATAATTACGATTTTTAGTACCCTGTTAGATGTTAGAGCTGTGAAACATGGCAAGTAATAGAAATAAAAGAATGAAAGTACAAAACAATTAAGCAAAAACAGATGTGCAAAAGTAATAGCAATTGCCTGCCACTCCCAGAAGCGCAGCAAGAGTATGTGTTTTTAACTAACTTCAGCTGGGCTGTGGGAAAATCTAAAGATTAGTGAAACCATGAGGCTACAGCAGTTTTGTACCATAGTTTTAAACTACATTTTATTATTGCCTGGAATCATTCTTGCCAGGAAAACTCAAGGCCTCAAAAGTTTACGGAAAGCTTACACAAATAGGGCTGAAATATGCATGGAAACATTTGTGCACTCTTTAGCTGGCTATGGTAATTGCACAGTCAGAGTCTGTACATAATGCCAAAGGAATGAGTTTGGAAACTAGACACTAACAGGGCGAAAGGATGCTTTTCTGTGTTTTTCTCATAATCCGTAGTATTCCATCCACATCAAAGCAGGCCTAGAAAAGTGAGGCAGTAGCCTTGATGCTAAGAAACAGGCTTATTTGTGGCTTTTCTCTCCTACCACAGCTGTGAAGATTTCACAAAGAAAATCGAGTGCTTTTACCGGTGTTCTCCACACGCTGCTCGCTGGATCCATCCCAACTACACGGCTGCTATTCAGTCTGTTCCATTGTGTCAAAGCTTTTGTGATGACTGGTAGGTTCAGGTTCTTTATCAAAGCACTTTTATTTAGCTTTAATATGCTTGTGTTACTCAGGTGTCGAGGAGCATGGGTGGATGAGGCACAGATCTCCCAAACAGGTGGCAGTAAGATTTGATGGTGCTGTACCACCTTTATGCATTTTCACTTCGTTTTCCTCTTCATTTCTTGTTTGCCTTCTCTACTTTTTTCTTTGCTAAGCTTCTACTCCCAAAATAACAGACATAGGCTGAATTCAGGATGGCCTCAGGGGCAGCACCACCCTGCTTTCAGTGAGAAAGCAGTGCAGAGGCTTCAGAGCTGCCTGGCATGGCAGCTCACACATATTGGCAGGCACTAACAGCAGTGAGGGCCTTCTCACCCTTTGAAAAGTCCATGCCTGTGAGTTGGCATTTATGCAGTTAGCATTTTAAATCTAAATACTTGATCATGATATATTTCTTTTATATATATAAAACGCACTATGAAATCATTAAAGCAGCCGCTTTCTCTATGTTTTCAATTAGCTTAATTCCTTATTTTTTCACCCCTGGCCTTTTCTCTTCCCTTCCATCATCCCTCTCTCTAAAACCACTTCTAAAAGACTACATTTCAGAGAAATTTGCAGCCAAGTAATGCTAAAAATATTAATAGCAATGAGCAAGCATAATAGCATTTAATTTTGTTTCCCAGAACGTAGCATCAGGGAATCACATTATTTTTTGAGTGCAAGACACAGGGGGACAACCCAGCATCCGTCTGTCCTTAGTCTTGGCATAGGAGCATTAAATCCAGGTGGGGTACTGAGATTTTTTCAGTGGTCCATACCCAGCACTTGTCTCTCCTTCCCTCTATCCCTCCTTCCCTGTTATGAGATGTTGGATCTTAAATAGTGTCATATAAAGCTCAGTCAGTACCATATTAATGTTAAGCCTTGTAACTATAGTAAATAATCTGTATGGTTCAATTGGTGTGAAGCATAGCACAAACAGCACAGGCTATGTTCACACTATAGGATTACAACTGCTAGCATCCCTTGAAAGTAATGAACTGTGAATGTCTGAATCCCTTAGGCTGCTCTGAAAACCGTGAAAAACTGTTGTAATATTTCTAAAAATGTTATAAAAGAGCCTTTCTTGAAAGCACAGAAAATACAGAACACATGGTAGCACATGGTCAGGTTCTTTAACATTGCTCTGTACAGTAAAAAAAATGGTTACACAACTTGAATGTTATTGACACATGGATCCATTTTCACTCTCATCTCCTCTCTAACAGCAAAGTCATGTATTCAGTGCAGTATTTTGGTAGGATTTGCCATAAATATGTCTCCATTGCTTTGTGCCAGAGAAGGAAACAAGAAGCATAGCTTGGATTTCTAATGGAAGATAGTGAGAAGGGCTGATGTATTTCTCAGATTCCATAGGGTTTCCTCTAGTGATGAATTTTATTTCTGTGTGAGGAAATTCCATGTGCCTCAGGAACAGAGTTTTCATGTGCAGTCTTCCTTCCTAAATTTTTGGTAATCATCTAAACAGAATCCAGATTACTGACCTCCTTGAAAATGAAGACTGAGACCGTGAATTTGCCTCAGTGCACAGAATCTCAAAGCTCAGAACCAAACACTACCAAAATTTGAAAGCATCTGGATATTAAAGCATTGGAGTTACCAGTGAGCTTTAGAATGGATCTAGCAGGCAAAGCGATAGAATGCCAGTATCAAAACAAATGTATCCCAAAATAAGTAGCACAGAGTCATCACCAAGCTGCTCTATCCAGTGAAAGTGTAAAGATGAAAGAAAATACACCCTGTAAGTTTAGTTTGCATCTATGAACTGGTTTAAACCAGCCTTAGTATATATGAGATTTATACCAAAGTGTATATGCTGGGCCAATATTACATAGCAAAACGCTCAGTGTCCCCTGGGTATTGCCAGAACATCCAGGGAAACAGCATTTTTAACTGTTGTTGTTGGAAAGCCTGTGTGTGCGTGTGTGTGTGTGTGCGTGTGTGTGTTGTGACCTGCTGCACAGGAAAAAACAGACCCTTTTCCAGAAGAGAGTGTCCTGGCAGAGAGCAGGCTCTGCTCTAAACAAATACTGAACAATGTTCTATTGCCCCTGTTGGCGTCATAGATGCCTGGCCTGAATCAAAAATGTAATGATGACCCATTACCATGCATGCTTGTCTGTGGGCCTGCCTAATGCCAATGTCAAGCTTATTCCCTCACCCTGCTTAAGGCCTGAGGCTAGAAAAGAGCCTGGACAGAATTCCCACTCTTTCTGGTGATTTAAAGTACCATTTTTTCATGTTCTAGTCACTGCAGTCCCTTTAGCGTGCTGTAGCACTGCTAGTGATGTGACCTACTTTCTCTACATGCCGTGAGTGTGCCTGCTGCACACTGTGTGTCTTTGTGGCCAGAAATGTGCAGAGGATTCTGAATGAGCAGTGACTCCATTTAAAAGGAATCAATCTCACTAGCTTGGGGCCTTCCTTTTCTTCCCATTGTTTTAGAATTCCTTGCTCCCACTAGTCTTAAAACTACAGCTTTTGAAAGAGCCTGATGTACAAGCCATTTTCTGATCCACCTGTGAAAGGGTCCTGTGCCCTTTAAAAGAGAAACGACTGATAATAAAAAATGGGGGGAAGGGGGTTTAAAATAAAAATATCCTGCCCATTGTGCACAGGGAACTAGTATGTGCAGGGAGGATCTTTTAAGTATTTATAGTTATGTTTCTCACAGACTTTAATTAATGTTTGAAGAAACCACTTATGGGTTTCTGGCCAGCAGAAATCAGACTTTTCATAAGTCATGATTTTTCATAAACTTAGCTTCATAGTTACTTCCATCGGGATAAAGGAAAACTCATAACAACAGTGCTGTGCCTTGCTACCTGCCTATATAACAAACCAGAGTCAGGCAATGATCGTAATTAGGAGACATTTCATCTGACAATTCAATAGATAACAGTGAATAAAAATATAAATACTTTAATAAACATATTTAATTCAGATTCCTGAGAAACCAGATGCACAGCATGAATGCCCCAGTTCAGTAAAACTCTGAAATACACATTCATAATTTGTAAAGGAAAACTGAAGGTGACACTAATCTCAAAAGTAGCAGTTTTACCCTCTCCTAAGCCCCAGGGGCTGCTCATTCTTTCCCCTGCAGCAGCACTGTCTGAGAGGCCATGAGGCAACTCTGGTCTGGGAACCCATCAGGCTGAAAAATACCTAGCTAAAAAAAAAGGAAAGCAAAAAAGAAGACTGTGAGAAAGGCACAACTGCTTTAAGTGGAAGTGCTGGTATTAAGCTGTTCACAGTAGATATTGATCGACTTTACTGGAAAGCAATGAATTTAAGTACATGCATAAAGTAAAGCACATGCCTACATGGCATGAAGAATCAGGGGCTCGTTGTTGAATCTGATGCTGGTATGTGGAGAGTTCATAGATGGTGATTAACAAAAAGTTTGTATTGATGCTTCTAACTGGTGCGCCTTCAAGCAGGCAAGGTGAGTAGCGTGAGAGAAACAGCTGGCACTGGGGAGTTACAGAATCACAGGATCCCAGAACGTTAGGGATTGGAAGGGACCTCCAAAGCTCATCCAGTCCAATCCCCCTGCCGGAGCAGGAACACCCAGATGAGGTTACACAGGAAGGCGTCCAGGCGGGTTTTGAATGTCTGCAGAGAAGGAGACTCCACAACCTCTCTGGGCAGCCTGGTCCAGTGCTCTGTCACCCTCACTGAGAAGAAGTTTCTTCTCAAATTTAAGTGGAAAAATTTGTACCTCTGTGTGTCTTTCGCAGTCAGATACACACAGCAGCTAACAAACAACAAACCAAATATTTGGGACCCTAGTCCCAAATCCAGTCATGGCACAAACTGGTAGAATCTGCCCATTAATGTCACATTATATTAATTTATCAAATCACAGCCTTTGTTTCCAGCAGAGCCCCTACCTCAAACAGCAAATATACCCAAAGGAATTAATTATGAATACCTAAACTACGTTAACTTTTTGAAAGCTATACTCTCAGTTACTGGTGTGAATAGTCCACCTGAAGCCACTGAGGCTAAATTTAAGTAGATGTTAACTGATTTGCAGAAAGTCATCCTTAATAAAGTTAAGAGCCAAAACGCAGAATATAAAAAAAGTGGAAGGAAATTACGTAGGATAATGGTAAGTCACAAGATCTGTCATCACACAGACCAGCCAGTTGCATGCTGTACTTGTTCCAGGCCATTTATAGGCTTATTTTTACATTACAGCTTACAAGTTAAAAATAACTTAAAATTGAAAATTTTAGACCCTATACCCTACTCTTCTCTTTCCTCCTTCACTTCAAGTTTAACTTCTTTGAAAACATCATTCTGAGGCTGATAGGCTGTTAGTTTATATAATTTTGTTGGTTTGGATTTTCCCTATTTCAGTGAATGTTCCTCACAGCAACACCCTGCCCAGGAAATATCGTTCTTCTTTTCCCATACTAATTCATAAACACAATCTTTACCCACATCCCCCTCAAGTGACAGTTCCCTCTTAGTGTACCTATGCTCTGTCACAATATTGAACATCAGCATTCATGAAACTCCCTCCCACACACTATCTCCTCCGCTCAGAACCATCAGCAAACATAACCAAGCAGAAAACATTGCATGAATGACTGTTGCTCCTCAGAACGCGAGCCCTTTACTTGAGTTCGTGAGTATAAAAGATAGTGGGTGAACTGTTTAGTTTTCATTGGGATTTAGGTCTTCGTGGCCAGCTCAGAGTTTATGTACGTGTCATGCTAAAATAAGGTGCACATTTCTTGAAGATCTGTTGCTAAGCTGCACTGTGCAACTATACAACGTTAGTAGCATAGCCCACGTAGGCTTTTTGAGTTGAATCTGAGTCCACTGAAAAAAAAGTGAGAGCAATAACTGTGTCTTCTATGCTAATCTCCATGAAGGTATGAAGCTTGCAAAGATGATTCCATATGTGTTCGTAACTGGCTGACGGACTGGGAATGGGATGAAAGTGGAGAAAACCGCTGTAAGAATAAATGTATTCCCTACAGTGAGGTAAGAAAACCTGATCACCTGGAGGAGAAAAAATGGTATTAAGAGTTCTTGGTGTTGGTTGGTTGGTTTTTTTTCCCTGAAGATGCAGGTGTAAAATGCAACAGGTGAATTATTTGTACTTCAGCAGTTTCAAGCCATACCCACATCAGACTTTTTAAGTACATAAATTTTAAAGCATTCGTGTAGATCGCTTACTCTCAGTATATATACATTTAATTAATCACTATTCGTACCACTTGTGAAACAAAAGTAACAGTTCAAGCAACACTGATATTTTAACGACAGTGGGGTTTAGAAAGAAAAGGTTAAATGAACTTTGTTCAAACAACAGGGACACTGAGACGCATTTCATAAGGTTCTTTACATAATGTGGTGCTTTACACGCCTCTTGTCTTTTTAAATTGGAACATAAGTTCCCAAATCACTGAGGAATTCTGAAGGTTTTCTTGCCTATTAGGCATCTTTGCCCTTTTCTCTCTTTTACCTTGCTATGTTCAAGTCCTTCTCCATACTCCAAATCCCTAAGTCTTTACATTCTTCTAATCGTCTCCCTTTTGTCCTCCATAGACCTATCCTATCTCTGATGAGGTTCTCCACTGTGTCTCCCCTTGGCTAGGCAGAGCTAACTTTATTCTGTATAACTCTGATGGTTAAAGAGCAGCACTGACAAAATTTCTGAGAAGGTTTAATGGTTGGGATAACTAATTTGATGAGCAAAAGTGTATAAAATGAGAACTGACAAGACTTATAGGAGCAAGGTTGCCTGGAACCTGATCTACAGACCTTTCAAAAAGGCAGGTAGGATTTTTTCTAGTGACTCAAGAAAGTTTAGTATCAGGGCAATATAATACAGCCCAAAACTGCTACACTTACTTTATTTTTTTAAAGTTGCACTGCACTGAGTCCATGAAAACTGTCCAAACTGTAGAAGTAAACGAAATTCAAGTGTAGTGCCTAGGGACAGGTTAGTAAGGCTTGCAGAGATCCCAAATTTATTGTCAAGAATTCAAGTGCATGTACTTCCAGCAGTCAGAAGCAACTGATATATGTGGTAGTCACAGTCCAGTTAGTGCAGGATTGCTGTCTGCCTTGCAAAAGTGACACTAATCAGCAGGCTCAGGAAGGTGGCCAAAAACCAAATGGGCTGCAGAAACTTACATCTTAGTTTCCCAGATGTGCAAAATCATCAGCGTTTTCAGATGAAGTTTAATTTTGCCTGGTAAAATTAAAACCTGTGTAAGCCATCTCCAGTCCCTGTCCAAACTGTCCCTCACCCAGAGATAGGAGATTTTAACCTGGAATTCCCTTGTACTTATTTCTTAAAGAAAATATAGAGAAAAAAACCATGCAGCAAATCCAGAGGTCTTATCACTTGAAGCCAGGCACAGCCATTCCTAAACTAAACAGAACCACACCCTAAACTGCCCATGTTTATCACCAAAAATAGGCTTACATGGCAAGTACGAATAAAGATTAAGTTTCTTCAGAGAAATTTTAAAAAACCTCACATCTCCCATTTGAAAATTACATGATATGCAAACAGTGGACTAGCTTGGTTTGGATTCAGCCCATGGAAAAGAAAGCTACTGTTACCCAGAAGCACAGAGTTCTCCAACGTCAGAGCACTGTGGACAGATACTTCCTTTTGCTGCCCTCAGCTCATACGGAGGAGCAATCAGCAGCCCTACATGAGACATATGCAAGTGGCTGTGAGGGCTATTTGGTACAAATGCTGGATATGGAACAAATACTGAATATTAAGAATGCATAATGGATCATAGCCAGTTTGAGCCTGGCTAAAATGAGGCACATTTTGTCATTGTTCTCCCAGCTGAGTGCTCCTCAAGCAATGTTAACGGATAGACTAGAATATTTTCCAAGAAGCTGAAGAATCAGAATCCTTTGCAGTAATTTAGGGACATGTTCAGTAAAATGGGCTGTGTGCACTGTTTATTTGCTGCAGCATTCTGGCTGTGCTCTGATCTTCAAGCAGAGTTAGGAGGAAGGTCAAAATAAAACTACCAATTTAACAAGTAGAAGAGCATGAAGACATGTTACAGTACCTGTGGGACACAAGAACAGAATGTAGCCACATCTCTTGCATACAGACTAAGAAAACCCACATGACAGCTTTTAATACTTTCTGGAATGATTAGCTAAAATAAGGTAGAAATCCAGGAACTGTACAGGAGCTGGAAGAAAATGTCTAATACTGCTTAAAAGCATAGGAATAGTGAGAAAGAAACAGCTAAGATCTGCCTGTCCTGAGAACACAAGGAGAGAACTAGATGCAGCAGCCTTTCCATTTCTGACCCTGCATTGCTCCCAGGGCACGAGCCAACCTCCACACTCCTCCTCCAGCAACTACAGCACCCATGGAACAAGCCCTGGCTAGAGATGGTGTGAACTGAAACACTATTTTACAGACTACAGAGTCTTTGTGGCTGTTTGGAATGGACTCTGTTATTCACAAAGGATAGATTTCAAAGGCAAAAGCAATTATTATTATTACTTCTGGACTGCCTTCCTGCACAGTATAGGTCAACATAGTTCTGCATGTGGGAAGACAGGGAGACATCACCTAAGATGAACTTGCTGTGGAAAAGAGGTGGAGCAGAAGCAGCTGCAGTACTGCTGTTAGCCAGTTCCACTTCTACATCACACACTTAAATCTGTAATCATTATTTTTTTTCACACAGAGTAGCTTCCATGCAGAAATCTCCCAACACACAAGCACCGGGCATCTTCTCCAAGATTCACAGTGTCAGATCTTTATATGAGCTGGTGATGACGGTAAACCAGCACACCATCCAGAAATTATAGCACTAAGAGAAACGCTGGAGGATTCAAGAATCAGCTTCACGTGCAAGGACTGCTTGTACTAATACAGATGAAACAGAGCTTCCTTCAGAGAGATGTTGGTGACATGGTCACGGTGAATCAGTCAGTAACGGAACACAGCAGTCCTGCTGCCGGGGTCCACTGTTATTATCATTAGCACTGTTATTATCATTAACACTCCCACTCCTTAATTCCCAAGGCTTCTACTCCTGCCATCACTCCCAGTCCCAACTTCACTCTTAGCTTTGCTTCTGGGAGTACCTAGAGCTTCCTTTAAAGAAATAGAAAAGATTGAACTTCAACCACAAACACATGGGACAAATGCAGGCAAGATAAAGTGTATATCCTGCCCACTCTGTGGCTGCGCATGATAATTCCTGAGCTAATACCCTTTAGGCAAACTCAAACTGGACGGACAGAAGGTTGTCACGATGTGAGCCTGGCAAGCAAGAAATGTGTGATGGTACAGGTCCTATGACACAGGTCTTACAAAACAATGTACTATCAAGAACAGGACAGACTCACTTGCAGAGTACAAAAAGCTGCAGTTCACAATTTCTTAAGCCAGAAAGGCCATTGCACCACTGGTCACAGCACTTCAGAGGCTTGAAGAAAACTTCTTTTCTTCAAGCAGTTTCTAAGTTATGTCCCTTCTCTTTGTCTGTGAGGTCCTGCCCGGTCACGATGTACGCTGCAGCAGGCACAGTGAGATCCCACGGAGCTGCAGCTCCACTGGGCTGTCTCTAGCCTGTAAAGATTCCCATATTCAAAACACTCAGTCCAGTGGTTTCAGCACTTCTCAGATCCTGAGACATGTCAGGGTGGCCTGACATGCTACAACAAGTTGTGCAGGTTGTCACACACAGCTTTGGTCTGTCAGACCCGGAAAGCTAGCTGCACTGTCAGTCTCGGGGTGGAAACAAAAGGCTGGCTGTTGTTCACTTTGCACTTTGTGTAATCACTTGCTCTCATAACAGCCAAATCTCTTTTGCCAGTGGTGGGACTGGATAACATTTTAAGCTATCTCAGAAGTGATGAAGCTTGGCACACAAGACAGTGAATGACTGTAGCCTGCTTTTTTATAATCCAGTACCAATTTTAAAAAGTTATAAATACTTATCAATTTAACACGAGTTTATTTTTAACTCAGTTCTCTTTTAATTTAATTGATACATTTCTTATTTGACACACAGATGTACGCAAATGGAACTGACATGTGCCAGAATATGTGGGGGCAGTCATTTAAGGTGAGCGAATCCTCCTGCCTCTGCTTGCAAATGAACAAGAAGGACATGATGGCAATCAAGTACCTCCTCTCCAAAAGCTCAGAGGAAAGCTCCAGCAGCAGTAGCAGCAGCAGCGAGGAAGATGCCTGCCAAAAGAAACTCCTGAAGTTCGAGAAACTAGAGGGAGGGGAAGGGGAGCAGACAAGATAAATGCTGGTGGATGTATGTCAGGACAAGAGAAATTGTCGTGAAGGCTGAGCTCAGGGCATCACGTCAGATTGCTTTATCCCTTGCTTCCTAGAATATAATAAATTAGTAGCTGGTTATATTCATCTTTCTCTGATATTTTTGCATCTGCACCACAGAGCTCCCAGACAGGTTAGCATAGGTGTAATCATGTCATTTGAACTGAACAGCTAGAAGCCTGAACTTAACATCTAGGGGTTCACTTTCAAAGCGGAGAAGTGCAGGCAGCTCCTGCTGACTTAAGGTGGAACAGTGAGAACTGGAGACCTCTGGAAGGCCGTGCCAGTAACGTACCACATCTTCAACCCAAACCCTTCAGTAGCACAGGCACACAGCACTCCTGTCGCACGTTGCTGCGTGCCTGGCTCTGCTTAGATAAAGAAATGCTGCAGGCAGAAATAGATCAGTAAGCCTGGCTACTGACCACTGAAAATGTATTTCTTTTGTATCTCAAAAACATTCTTGCAAAGCAGATTATTGTGGTGCACTAGATAAATCCTTGGATCTATGTATTGCCAGTACACAGTATGCACAGTCTGTTGCACTAGGCTTTTACCTTAAACAACAGCAGTACAAAAGTCTCCTACAATACAAATTTGAAGCATAATTTTGAGTGCAATTAATTCCATTGAATGATTCCAAACAGAATGATCTCTGACAAACAAGTGTCAGAGAGGGCCCCAGACAGGTTTCTCCCGTCAATAATTCTGCTTCCCAGCATCACTGTTCCAGGCAAAGTAAAACCAAAAGCTGTACCAGTCCCTGAAGAACTCATCAGGTAAGGATGAATGAAATCCTGCTTTCAGTTATGCATCCATACTGGCATCGCTGTAGAGTGGACAGGTCTGTGCCATTCTGTACAGCCTTTCATGGTGGTATCACCAGAGAAACCATGAGAAGGATTTAACTTGGGGGATCAGATTATTGAATTGTGAAAATCAGCATCATCTCAGTGCTTGCTATGGAGCTAGGCACCTTACGGCATTTAAGAATCTGGCCCACAGTTAAAACAATGATTTGGCATATCCTGTTAAACTAGGAGAATCCAGCACACTTTCTTCACTGGACTATTTATTTATTTGAATGGTTTCACACAGCTGCAATAGTAATGCTAGAGTCATGAGGTCATGCTCTGCTTCCAACCAGCTTCTCAGTGAATTTAACATTGGACTAATTCCTACCAGTACTGAATTGTTTTTAGAATGATACTTCGCCACATCTGTATTTTGTGCTAACTCAATTTGTCACTTCTACCGTTTGAAAAGAAAGAACAAGAATTTGGTCTTCTGTAAAGCTCTGACAGTCCATTTCCCCCTCTTTCACTAACTGCCCTTCTTTATTGCTTGTGAATCTGAGCAGAAATTTTCCTGCCTTTCATTTTGCTGTGCAAAATTCAAGAATTATCCCCTCTCACTGCCATAACACCAACTTTGGTTGTATCACCATGGCTAAAGATTTCCTTCATGTTCTTTGTTACGTATACTGTCCTTGTCTCTGCCTATGTCTTTGCTTTTTTTCTTCCCATTCCACTTTATTCTCTTTGCTCTGGCTGAATTACTCTTGAAACCACTCTCAACAAACAATTCTTCCATGCTTAGTTTCAGGATGACCCATGACACTGGTTATTGCATGCTCTCGAACAGCACTGGATCCTCCAGCAGCTAAGGGACCAAGACCATTTCACTCCTGTCCATAACCTTCCCACGGACTTGTTATGTGCCCTAAGTAAACTCTTTAACTCTTTTGTGACCCAAATAATTTTTCAAGGCTACCGTATTTCCTTTAAGTCATCTCTTTTCTAAGCCAAAAAATCAAGAACTATTCAGTTGTCCCTAGCATAGAAATTGTCCCATACCTCTTGGTCATTCTTTCATTGATCCAGCTCTGTCTTATTCAAATACAGGTTATCATCCAGAAAGACTTTCAGTCATGATTTAAAACTCAAAGTAACGGAGAATCGTCCAATGACCCAATAATTTGTTTCTTCAGGGTTAAAGATTATAGCTAATCTAAAATCTGTTGTTTCAGCTTTCAGCCACTGTTTTTTTGCTAAAGCCTGTTGTATTAAAGACTTCTTCAGTATTCAGCATTGCTTTTCTGCTCAGCAGAATATACACTGGATCAAATTGCTTCTTAGCAATCAGCTCTGTCTCAGCTCTTTTTAGCTAACATATGTCATTGTAAGACATTCCCTCTCTCCATAAACCATACTTACAGTTCTTCTCCGTACTTTCTCCAGTCATGGATATCCTCCTTAAACTGTGCAAATCAAAGCCATACTCCATGGCCGTGTTAAGGGTGACCTACAGAGAGGGCACCATGGCCCTGCCTCTCTACACACTTCTCCCTAACTGCACTGCCCTTCCCTACAACAGTATGGTTCTGATTATTTGCATGCCTCCAGTGTCTATGCGTTACAATTCCTTATTTTTTCTTGGCATTACTCTTTTCCACTATACAGCTCCCTGTCCCAGAGGTGTGATCTGTGATCTTAGCTCTTAGGCTTACTACTTTGAACTCGGTTGTATCCCAAAACCTTCATGTGAATAGACCAACCTTCCAAAGCCACTGCTTGCTCTGTCTACCTGCTTTACACTCACAGTAATGTACCTCTCTGACAATCTCTGTCACTCAGAAATGCTATCAGTGGTGATTTTACATTCACAAAAAGGCTAGAATAACTCAGATAAAACAAACTTTAAAATAACACAAATTACTAAAAATCAGACTACAACAACACACCGTGAAGGTGAAGCAGGGAAAAGAAAGATCCAAGCTCCTGATGACTGCAGACGTCCCTAGCTAATGCTGACCTGATTTGGTAAGTGCCCGCTGTGCATTGCAGCTCAAAAGCAAATGCCCTGCTTCTGGACCCATGCTGGCCCAGACAACTGAAATAACTCTGCAATGAGTGACAGTAGGCTTGACTGAGATCTTTATCAAAATGTCACAATGGTAGATCAAATATTTTGTGAAATACATTGTGAAATATGTTCCTACACTAATCTGTAGGAAACAGGCTTACAACCATTATCAACAAATTAAATTAGATTTATCAACCAGACAATGTTGATAAAAATCAAAATTATTGCCAATTACTGACTTATTTACTACCTGGCTAAGTACCAGCTTTTGTACTGTGCTGCTTGGGACTGGTGTCACATTAACCGTAACACAGCTAGCTGGGTCACCCTGCTTGCTCTGTTTATTTAATTTTTTCCTTAAACATTGGCACAATACTGTGAGTCTTCTGAAACTTCACTGAAATGCCAGGAGTTATTACAAATTCGATCTCTTTTGACAGTTCTGTTAGAGCTCTTTAGTATAGGTTATCTGAGCCTGCTGCTTTAAAATTGTTAATGTTACTTATGATGATTAACCTTATCTTTAATTACGTGCAGACTGAAAAGGGTTTAATCATTCTTCTGTAATAGAAATACTTCATCCTGCATATATTTCAATGCTAAGCTTTATTAACAAAACTTGCCCAATGTATCTTGTACCATTGCAAGGCTTCCTTCATCAGGTTACTCGGTTGTTTTCACCTTCAGTTTAGTTGTGCCAGCCACAATTTCCTGTGGCACCTTTAGAGTCCCCACTCTATTTTTCATAATTATCCATGGATATTGATTACAATATAGCTTCCTTTTTTTAAAATAATAAGCATCAGTTATGATGACATTTTCAACTTCTGTTGTATTTTTCATGTGCAGGTTTCATTCAGAACATTTTATAAATATTCATTAATCTTCAAAATATCCCTGAGAGGAAAATAAGTAGTGAGAAGCAAAGTGAGTCACTGGGAGAGAGTCAGTCAGAAACTTATCTGATCATTGCAAGTATTGCAGAACTAGGACTAGCATGGACACGTTCTGTTTCAGAGCCTTATTTCACACTGCAAGTGGAGTTGTGCTTTGTAAGGTGATCCTTGGACACAAATTATTATGCAAAAATTATGAAAGAGGTTTTATGGATTAAAATCTTGAGAAAAACATGAGCAAAAAATAGAACAAGTTATTAAACAGTGCACTTCCATGTACCTTGAAGGATAACAAAATTATAAAAACAATGATTGTTAGATTATTTCAGACAAATAATGTCAAAACAGGCTAATTTTCCTTGCTGAGAGACAACCAGTCTGCATTCTCAGCAAACTGAGAAAACCAAAATACAAATGAAATCACCATAACACAGGCACACAACTGTAAGATATTACTATGAGTATGTTGTCATTAAACTCCGACAGGTCTTCTGTTAGGAATCCCAAAGGACCTGTTCTGATTCTTGTTAGCACTTTTGTTTACTCAGACAATGAAGTAGAGATTTTGCAAGCACTTTGAAGGACAAAATTAGAATAAAAACGATCTTTCTAACCAGATAAATAGTCCAAGACTCCAAAGGCGAAATTATGAAAAGGGAGATGAAAAATGCTTGCACCAAGGAAAGGTAAATCAAGGTAAAAAAATCATGGCGGGAAATATATGGTAAGGGAACGGCAGAGCAGCCCAGGAGCTGGGATGGGTAGTAGCAACCTATGCCATTTACAGTTGAAATGTTACACTGTGGAAGTTTAATCTTTTAAGGCTTCAGTGTATGCAGAGCCTTGGATGTCCTGACTCACAAAGCAAGCAGATTCAGGACCTGCAGACATCCTACTAGGAGTTACTCACAGAGTTTGTGATGTAGCTCACATTCCATGGACGTGCTGCTTCTGGGATGACCCCACTGCACACACAGGCTGAGGAATGTGGTGGGTATCAGGCAGCATTTAACTCTATCCATCTTCTCAATGAAATCAGCTCACAAGCTCTGTCAACACAAGTGCAATACCTTCTAGGAGAGCAGACATGCTCCTCGAATGTACCTAATGACTATATAAAATAAAAGGACTACAATTAGCTGAATTCATGCCCATTTTCTGGTTATTTTCCTTTGTTTGTTTGTTTGTTTCTGTTCAGAAGCTTTGCATGACTTGGAGTTATTTTTTAAAATGCCACACGCTCTAGAAAGCTCATGGGTCTGTTGTGTGTTTGCTCTCCTTTGTTATCCAAGGGAACACAGTGATTTAGACAAGAAAAGTAAAGAGTCCAAAAAGCATTAGGATTTGGATTACAACTGGAAACATTGCCAAGCTATACTAATTCTCAATCACAATTCATTTTTCCTTTAGAAAAAAAAGACCTGCACCTTTAAAAAAAATCACATTAGTGAGCAGGTCTGATTCAGTGTGGAGCTGCAGGACCACTCCAGAAAACAGTGAAAAAAGAGCCAAGCTATGAAACCAATCACCTACTCCAGGTAAGAATGAGGACACAGAGAGGATCAAACCTCAACAGTCAGGCAGCTTTCAACATCCCCAAGAAAAAGTTCCAGCAATGCCCTACTACTGAGATCTAACTTCTCAGAGAAATAGGTGTGGGAAACTCTCTCTGCTGCACAGTTTTGCTCCCCTTTAGATACTAAAAGCATTTCTCTCTTGCCTCTGGTTTATCACCAACTGCTATCTGAGTCTTAGTATTCTTTTGGCCTCCTTCCTTGGAAATGCAGTGAGCTCTCTGTGGAGTTTGCCTTGGTTCCCCTCTCAGACAGCTGTGATTAATTCAATGTTCAAGCTCTTGAGTTAATTCTCTCATTAGATCACTTTCCTTCTTCATGGAATGATTATTCCCAGAGGAGAAATGAGAAAGACTAAAACAATCTTGTGCTGGTATCTGACACACTGCATCCAGGATGTTTACTTTAAATCAAATTGCCTGGAATTGCTCCAGATCTATGGCTTAAACACAACAGTCTTCTAACTGATGGGGAACTGTAGCCATGCATGTTGCACAACATTCCCGGTTTCACTGGAACTCCTCCAAACTTCCTGCTAGGTAAGTGTACCCAGAAAATGAACCTCTTCACACAGGCAGGTTAGAGGACACAATCCTTTCATTGCTAGGGCATACTTTAAGACTAAAAAAAGGGCTTTGTTTATTAATTGGGTTTTTTTTAATACACCAATCACCATTTTACCCAGCGCTGTTGTGAAGGTGAAGCCTGGAGCACACACAGCAGTGAAATTCTGCCAGTGCTCATGAAATTGCAAGCTTTTATCTGTGTGTTACTTGCTGCCAATGTCGCGTTCCCTCTGGAGGCTCTTGCAGCTCAGCTGTGCTCCCCGCTTTTGCTGCCTGCCAAATGGCTCCTCAGGGTAAGGCTGGTCACTGGAGGGTATCACCACACTCAGCTGGACTCCAGCACAGTCTGCTTCTCTGTACCTTTGGTGCAATGTGGATACTCGGGAGAGTTATTCAATACCCAGTTCAAGAGTGTTAAACCTGTCTGGACTGACAACTCTGATATCCACTAAAGATTATGTATCACATAACAACTTAGGCTAACAACAGGTTCACGCAGGTATCTAATTAGAATCTAGTGCCTGTAGCTCATTAGAGGCTTTTGACTGAGTAGACAACAAGATAACCATTGGGGTGATAAAAGGTTAACCAACACTGTCTTTGAGAAATACCTTGAAAATACCCAAAGAGCCTCGTTTCTCCTCCATGTTGCATGAGTGTGAAATCCAGCAGCTTCTCTCATCTTACCCCAACTAGAGGCTCCAAATTCTTCAAGCAGCACATAACACCACTGCTCCACTAAACCATGCATCAACACAGACTGCTGATCTGCATCATTGCCTTGGGCACGCAATGGCACCCAGGGTAAATAAGACACCTGGGAAAACATAGGCCTTAACAAAGAGAAGGTGTCTTGGAAGCGTAAGAGATGTAGCTTAGTGCACTGGAGATACTTCTAGTCCTCATAAACTCTTGATGGCTCTGTACTTCTACAATTTTGTCTTCCCTGGGAGAAGTTTGAGTTCAAGTCCTTATGAAACTTAGGGAAGTGAAGCAAAAATGATTGTATCCCTATGGAGGTTTTGTGACCTGGACACCAAAACACAAAGTAAACTCCTTTCTGTTTTGGTGAGGCTGTGCAGCACCTCTCATCTGATAGGGCAAGTGCATTAAAATACAAATAGTAAATACAGTGGGTAATTAGTAATTAAAACAGCAACTGAGTACCACTGAAAATTATAGTAGATGCCTTAGCGCAGAGGACAAAAGTGCAGAGATGCACTGTAGTTTGGATCAGACAGTGAAGCTTTCGTGCCCACTGAAACTGGGGGAGGAGTATGACCAGGCACATTCTGGTTGACTTCCATGGAAAGCGGCTCCCTATCAGAAAATATCCCATGGGGTTTGTCACACCTACAAAATAGTCAAGGTCCAAGTTTCATGTCTCTTCTGCAAGGGAGAATTTTAGCAGCCAGGTATGGTAAGGATACCGCTTGAATACTACGGCAAAATGATCCCCAAAGATAGAGGCACAATGGACAGCCTTCTGGCTAGAGGCAGACAGGCAAAACTGTACTTTCAAACCAATTATTTTTATTTTTTTTGAGACTAAAAGCCCTCCATCTTTACAGAGTTCATGAAAAAAAAGAATAAAGAAACCCCCACAAAACTTAAATTTAACAAAGATTCTTTCTGTAACAGAGAACTACAACACCCACATATGCAGCACCTATTAGGCTGCACCCATTTTTGCTGCATGTTCAAATATATTGTCCTGTAGAAACAGCAGCATCCACAGGATTTGAGAGAGGGAGTGCAGGCATCATACTCAGCTCAGCAGAACATCTTCCAGGCATCTGGAAAGGTTTTCTGGAGAAGCCTTCAGCCAGAGAAATCTGAGCAGCCACGGGCATCTGTGGAATGACACAAGGAGGACTGCAATGGTTCCTGGCGCTCTGACACAGCATGGGGGTTTTTCAAGAGAAAGCCTGAATAGCTTGTGAGATTCTCCTCACTGAGGGGTTTTGATACTGTGATAGCAGCACTTCTGTGTAGGCATGAGCAGTGGGACATATGGAGGAGTGCAGGGCATGCCTTTTTTGTCACCTGTCCTATATATCAGTCAGCACTCACTATTGCCATATATCATGTTAGGAGCCCATAAAATTAAAATTGAAGACATTTTTAATTTCTTCACTGTAACGACTGTCATGCTTGATGTTAGTTAATCAAAAGGCTCCTCATCACACAGCACAATTTCCCACTGTCAAATGTACTTTCAGACTTACTCCTGAAAAATTACAGCTTGTTTTGGGAGGTGCACAATAGTAAATAGGAGCATTAGCTCCATCTTGTACCGCTTCTGCGTGGTTACAAAAGAAACACGCTGAAGCAGTGCCCTCTTCTGGAGACAGAACCATTCAACCACATTAGGACAGGACAGGACAGGCCTTCAGGGCAAAATTCACAGTCTCAGCAAAGCTATTTTGTGTCTGTAAATTTGGCGCTATGGTGTGAAATCCTAGCACTGGCCAAGTGTCTAACAGCTGACATCAGCCAGCGACTGAGCCACTGGCATTTAGGAAAATTCTAAGCCTTTTACTCACACGCCACTTCCGATGAATAAAATGTCGGTGCGAGAGAGGTCTGGTTTCTTTTACTGATTCATCAATGAAAGAAAAATCTCAACACATTTATTAGCCTAGCTTAAAATTTATACTGAGTTATATCAGCATGCATCCAGCTATGCGTGCTTGCAGAAACCTTATTTTTCTATCTAGATCTGTATTTTCCATGGGTATTCCTTTAAGACCAGCTTGACAGGTAATTTTACCACTCTGCTGTTAAGAATGAAATGCTGATGAATAGAGAAACCAACAGACCCCTGAGAGTATCATAATTCCGAGTCCTTCTAGAAGCACATTTAAAAGTTATTATAATGAAACACAGAATCATGAGAAAAGCCTGAGGGGCCATGACCATTGTAACTATAAGCAGACATGTGTTTCTTTCCCAGTCTCACAGTAAATAGATATGGAAGCGTTCCAAGAGGCTCTCTGATTGCTTTTTGCTTTGGCTGCATGTCATGTTGCTGGAACAGTTGTGGAAAACTCAGGAGGGATGCTTTTCTCTCAGCATCAGTGCCAGCTCTGCAGGACCCAGCGACTATGTGCATGTAACTCAGTATGTGACACTCATCCCTTGGTCAGTGCTCAGGCATGTGGTGACTCAGTAAATTACACAAAGACAGCAGCACGCTCTGCCTCAGGATCAGTGCTGACCCTAGTGGCCCACATGATACTGCTACAGGACACTGATGAAACATCCATGCTGGAATGAAGAGGAAGGCCCAGACACGGCATGACACTGTAGAGAAAGAGGGTGCATGGGCTGGCTTTGCCTCCAGTCGGTACTGGCTCTGATGCCAGAGTCCTGAGCTAACAACAGGCAGTTCCCCTGCCTCCCAACTCTGGGGCTCCCTCAGACAGATGGCAACTGTGGTCTCTCCCCAACACTGCCGTATTTCTCTCTCCCAAGCACCGTTTAAGGTGGCTAGGAATTCAGTTTGCAAAAGCATGCTTGAGGGGAGTATGACTGAGGAATGGAGATTGTGAAGGCAGTGAATAAGTTACTGTGCAGTTACTTCTGGACCAGGTGCAGTGAGTCAACCTAGCAGGGCACCAGCTTTCACCACAGACAAGATCCTCACAGAGAAGGCAGCAAGCTCATGGTGCAGAGGCCAGAGGCGTCTGTAGGGGTGAACAGGCTCCACAGGGCCAAACGACCATGCAAGCACATAGATAAGGGATCAGACAGACGTACCACAACCGGCGCAGATCCACTCCCTACGCCTACTGAAGGAGAAAGGCCCTCAAGCCCCCTCAGCAGCCCCCTCGTACTAAAGTCACCACCGCCAACCTTCCCCGCCTCAGAGAAGCGAACACGCTCTCCGCT
>NW_010202051.1:31107-31369 GCF_000695765.1 Mesitornis unicolor
TTCTGGCACCCCCGGGGGGGCCATGGCGTGCGCCTTCGCCGCCGCAGTGGCGAAGGGCAGCGGAAGCTCCTTCTCCGACCGGCACGCCCGCCTCCTCCTGGCCCAGATCAACCGGTTGCGAGCCGGGCAGAGCTTCTGCGACGTGAGGCTGGAGGTGGGCCCGGAGGCGTTCGCCGTGCATCGTCTGGTGCTGGCGGCCAGCAGCCCTTACTTCGCGGCGCTCTTCGCGAGCGGCATGAAGGAATCCGGCCGGGATGTGGTG
>NW_010202051.1:31513-34532 GCF_000695765.1 Mesitornis unicolor
CGGTTACCCCACGGCCGCAGCCTAGAGCGGAGCCCCGCTGTCGTGTGCGTGCCCGCAGGGGTGGTGAGCATCGGGGAGCACAACGTTCAGGAGCTGATCGTCGCCGCCGACATGCTGCAGCTCACCGAGGTGGTGGAGCTCTGCTGCGAGTTCCTGAAGGGGCAGATCGACCCGCTCAACTGCATCGGCCTCTTCCAGTTCTCCGAACAGATCGCCTGCCACGACTTGATGGAGTTCACCGAGAGCTACATCCACGCACACTTCCTGGAGGTGCAGAGCGGGGAGGAGTTCTTGGCGCTGACAAAAGAGCAGCTGGTTAAGATCTTGCGAAGTGAGGACCTGAGCATCGAGGACGAGTACCAGGTTTTCTTAGCGGCGATGCAGTGGATTTTGAAGGATGTGGGAAAAAGAAAGAAACACGTAGTGGAAGTACTGGAACCTGTTCGTTTTCCTTTGCTACCAGCACAAAGGCTATTAAAATACATAGAAAGTAAGTGAAAGAAAAAAAGAATATCAGGTGCTTGTATTTGAGCAAACCATGTGTTGTTCAGAGTTACTGGATTTTTATGGATTCTTTTAGATTAATAGCATGATGGGCGAAAAGATTTACTCTGCAGCAAACAAGTTCTGTTTTTAAACAAATAAGCACAGCTTACTTTAAAAACATGTTTTTTAAAAAAGTTGTATAAAAAGCAGATGATCTTGATTTGTGTGCTGCTTTAGGAGAAGCTAGTAACTTTTCTACCACGGAGTTACTTATTTCCTGTAACCTTTCACTGTGCCTTTTTTATTCTGCTTATTTCCTCAAGGTATTCCAGATTTCAGCCTTCGAGTGGCCCTGCAAACTCTGTTGAAAGAATATTGCGAAGTCTGTAAATCTCCCAAAGAGAACAAGGTCAGCAGTTTTCTGCAAGCTTCTAAAGGTCGTCCCCGGAGGAAAGCCAGGAAGTACCTTTATGCAGTAGGTTAGAATGTGGCTGTTTGAACCTTGTAAAACAAATTATGAAGTAGTATCTCATATTATGTTACTGAAGGAGATACTGGGTTTTGGTTTTTTTAATCCAAAGATATAAAAATAGCAAAATGCTTCATCTGGCTGAGTTATCGCGACAGCTGCTTTCTGCTTAGAATTGCACAGAAGTCTCACATTCACATTTCTTGTCATTATGACATGGCATTCAAAGCCTAGATTTGCCTTTTAGAAAAAGGGCAGAAAGCTGCAAATCAACAGAAGATTTGCCCAGGGTTCACTCCTGTGGTGTATGTACCACACAGATGAAATGGTGTATGCAAGTTCAGTGCAATCCTTGTTCTTCTGAAGGTTGACGATTTCTCTGTCCAGAATATTCTGGTTCATGTTGATGAGATACTTGAAATGGCAAGTTTTCAATAAAGCTGCAGCTTTGTATTGAAAGGGAATGCTCTTGTTTCACTCTGTGGGAGGTAACACTGACTTAAGATAGCAACGGCTGGTCTCTGTGTTTTACTGAGAAATGAATGGTAATATCTGTAGTGTTGTGGTGAAGTGATCGGCTCAGTCACAAGTTACATGACCCTCAAGGCAACCATTCTTTCTTGTATGCTGGAGGAACAGTGCTACCTGGAAAAGTCCTATTCCTGCTAGAAGTGGCTAATGGCTGTTACCATTTTTTCAATGGTTTAGATATAGGAACATGGGGATGAGTAGGAAGCTCTTACTCAGCCATGATCTTTCTACTTACTTTCTAGGTGGGTACACCCGACTGCAAGGAGGACGCTGGAGTGACAGTAGAGCGCTCAGCTGTGTGGAGCGGTTTGACACCTTCAGCCACTACTGGACCACGGTGTCCTCTCTCCACCAGGCCCGGAGTGGGCTGGGTGTGGCTGTGGTGGGAGGAATGATCTACGCCATTGGAGGTAACAGCTGAAATGCGTTTTCTTTGTTACATGGATGCTCGTGGATGGAGTATCCATGGATATAGATTTTGTAAATTTTTCTTCCTGCAGTGGTTCCGAGGAACACAACAGTAGATAAGACAACTTTTAGATATGACAGCTGAATTAGGATTCCTTGCTTCTCTACCATCGCTGCTCTGTGAATGCCCATTTGGGCTCCTATGTTGGCCATTCTTTACTAAGGTTCCCTCCCTTCATGCCCACAGCACAGAAGGCAGTAGGACAGGACAGCACACTTGTGATCTACATACCCGGAAAGGCTTGTTACGTATGTTTGCACAAGGATGTGACGAGTAGCCCTACCAGCCCATCACTAAAGAATGCATACACAGACTGTTTTTGTCATAGCAGAATATATTCTTTGATCTTGAAAACCCTGTCAGTTGTGCTGCAGAGTAAAAACTGTAGCACTGTGGTTGTTCAGCCCTCTGATGTTTTCAGTAATGTTTCAGGGAACTGTTGGGGAAAGCTGCTCCTAGTCATGGTTCAGTTCATGAATGAAACTTTTGCCGCTTTGGACATTTGGCTAGCTAAAAGCAAGATCTTGTATTCAAATGTTGTCTGTCCTGGAAGGAGTTGAAGAATGCTTCTATATCTGCAGTGCAAAACATTGTGTTTCCTCCGTCTCTGTTCATGCTATTACTATGCAGGTGAGAAGGACTCAATGATTTTTGACTGTACTGAATGTTATGATCCTGTTACTAAGCAGTGGACCACTGTGGCTTCCATGAACCATCCCCGCTGTGGACTGGGAGTGTGCACATGCTATGGTGCTATCTATGCTTTGGGTGAGTTTTGGGTTTTTTCTAGGTGAAGTTAATTTTAAAGGTGTGGAAGTTCATGGAACTTTTAAATTTTGTTGATCTTAAATACTGCATCTTGGTGTTGCAAATTTGCAAACGTAAGTTTTGAAAACCAGCTGTTTAAATGAGCATTAGTATACCACATCTTTGTGGACTAGTTATTGTTCAGTTATAAGTTATTTCCATTGTACATTGTATGCTGGTTTCGGAATTAGTCTGTCCTGAAACAGTGCACCATATGTCTCAAAATGCAGATAACACACAGCTTCATGCCATTAAAC
>NW_010202051.1:34563-40023 GCF_000695765.1 Mesitornis unicolor
GTGTTTGCTGTTCTTTGCAGGAGGCTGGGTTGGAGCAGAGATTGGCAACACAATTGAAAGATTTGATCCTGAAGAAAATAGTTGGGAAGTTATGGGAAGCATGGCTGTGCCCCGTTACTACTTTGGGTGTTGTGAAATGCAAGGTGAGGATTATTAAGTTATATCCATAACCAGTTCCAAGAACCATTCAATTTTGAAGCTTTATGTTTCAGTCATGAATTTTTACCTTTGTCTTGTACTGTGTCGTCAGTTGCTTGTGCCTCACTTATTTGTTCTTCTAGTACCCTGTTTGTAATTCTGCAGAACTCAAAGTCCTCTCTGTCTTCTGCCTTTTATCTCATGAAAAGAGTTTTTATGTGGCTGCCAGTAGGGTTATCCAGCCAGTCTTTAACAGCTGATCGCTGATACGGCTTTTATTTACCTTCTGTATTCGGGTTTGTGTGTGTGTGTGTGTGTGTTTGACAATTTGAAGAGTTGCCACAGGTTATTTTAAGATGGACATGTCTAAAGACTTGATCTAGAAGTGTACTTATTAAGTACAAGCTGACCAAGCCTGGTCAGCAATTGCAGCCTTCTGAATTCTCTCCCCTGCACTGGATTAATTATTGCTTTCATCCAATCTTCTAGTGCTTGAGCCTCAAGTTGCTCAATTGGAAGTTTTTTATGTGTGCTACTACTGGACAAATGGAGGATTTTAAAGATGGCTTAAAACTGCCAGATAATGTCAGGCTGAAACTTGCACTGTGGCAAACATTTTATATCTTTCAAACCTCTGTATTACGAAACCTAACAGAGAAGAAACTCTCTTTCTACAGGCTTGATTTATGTTGTTGGTGGTATCAGCAATGAAGGAGTAGAGCTACGTTCTGTTGAAGTCTACAACCCAATATCTAAACGTTGGTCTGAGCTCGCTCCAATGGGCACCCGAAGAGCGTATCTTGGTGTGGCTACTCTCAACGATTGTATCTATGCTGTGGGAGGCTGGAATGAATCTCAGGATGCACTTGCTACTGTAGAAAGATACTCCTTTGAAGAGGTATGGTAGAGTCCCTTCCTTTCCTAAATGTAGATTGCATCAACTTTGTGTAAGATGCTATAGAGGTAGCCCGCTTCCTTTCTTTTAAAAAGAAAAATGTTGGGAATTCCATTTCCTTTTCGCTACTGGCTAATAATCCCTAACAAGACTGTAGAAACCTGCTATCTGACTTAATGAAGTGTTTACAAAGATTGCACACATGCTTCTGGGAAACCGAAAGCTAACCAATACTCATGATGCGTAGATATACTGTTTGGTAAATACTTGTTAGGGCTAGGATGGGGGGATAGATTCTCCCCAATAGATTCTCTGCAATAATCCGACTAGATCATAATGGGGGTTGGGTTAGATGATCTTTAAAAGTCCCTTCCAACCCAATACATTCTGTGACTTTATAATATGACTGGATTGGTCAATAATCTGACTAGAGAGAAAAAACTCCCTGAAAAAGTAAGAGTTACCCTTTGCAGAAGTTGAGGATCTTTCTTCTGCATCAAAATGTAGTGGTGTTTCAGCATGATTAGAAAAACCACTTTGAATGCTTCAACTTTTGAATAAGAAATTTATTCCTGACTGCTATTGCTCATGTTGCTATGATGCTCTTTGGAACAGTAGCTACTGTTAAAAGCTGAACATAATTAGCATGCCATTCTGTTTTGCTTTTGGAATTGAATCTAGTTTTCCTTATTTCCCACCTCAAACTGTGTACCATCCTCTGTTTTGGAGGCAGATGGCATCTTGCAGAGACTGAAGAAAGGGAGGGGTGTTGTGTATAGACAGTATGTGGTTGGCTCTTAGCGACAAGTGTGATTTGGATCACTTGTGAAAGTGTTACCATTCCAGTTGTGATAATCCTCTTGATACTGTACGCATACCATGTTTGAGCCTGTGAAGTGTATGTGTAGTATTCTTTTATATGTTTCAGTCTTTAAGCAGAATTGGAGCCTGCCCTAAAACTACTTGTTAACTCTTTCACCTTCTCATTAGGAAAGGTGGGTTGAAGTTGCACCAATGAAGATACCAAGAGCTGGTGTCTGTGTTGTGGCTGTGAATGGATTTCTTTATGCCTCGGGAGGCCGAGCTCCCAGTCATGATTTTGCTGCTCCAGTAACCTCTGACTCTGTTGAAGTTTATAACCCCCATATGGACAGTTGGACTGAAATTGCCAACATGATCACCAGCCGCTGCGAAGGAGGTGTAGCTGTGCTGTAAAACACAAAGAAGAAAACTCCTTCAAGGAATGAGTAAATCTGTCTCCTTGGATTTCCGATTTCGTTGGCCAGAAACCTCTTCTAACTTAGGAGCTTCAGTAGAGACAGTGGAGAATTAGGTCAGAGGGCTTTTCTTGAGCAAAAGAAAATAGTAAAACTCTTGCCCTTCAAAGTAAATTGACTTATCCATAGTCTGTCTCTGGAAGTATTCTGTTAAGAGTAGGAATGCCTCTTATGACTGAGGTAAGGTCTCTGAAATAAACAGCGAATTTGCCCTGTAAAAACCTGAATAAATCATTCCATCACCTCAGAGACATAAATCTTGTTAACTCGCACCAAAGCTAGTGTCTTTAGCTGGCTTTACAATCTGGAAGGAGGCTACTATAGACAGCTAGAAGTTATCTGTAGATCAGAGCAGATAGGCTACTTGGTCAGCATCAGTTGTCCTTTTCTGGTGGAAGACAAGAAGGAGAAGATGACAGATGGGGAAGACTTGGTACCTCTACTTATGACCTCGGTGCATTTGAGCCTCTTCACTGCTGCTGGACACGATGGGCATTAAATATGAATTGGATATTTACTTTCTGTCCACTCCACTAACTTGGATGGTGAGTGGCTGAGAATTTCCTGTTCTTGAAGGCTGTTCTCAGTTCTAATAATGCCATTCCACTTCAGCATAGGCTTTTCTTCTCAGTGGTATCAGTGATGACAGTAGAGCTCTTATTTGTGTAAGCTCTGCTGAACTTTTAAGTGGAAATGCTATTCATTAGATTAGCTGTTCTGTTTAGTATTTCTTTTAGTATAAATACATCGGGAAAGCCTTCTGCCCCTTTTTTTTCCCCTTAGTTTAATGTGCTTTTTACCCTGTGTGACATGTGCTGAGACTTGGCATTGGAATACATGCTGTTCTACAAGGTACACGTTTGTCCTTGCTACAACTTGCATCCTACCTTTTCCAAATCTGAGCAGACGGAGTGTTTTGTGATCTAATTAGCTGCATTCAGCATCGAAGTGCTGCTATTAGTGTGTTCTGACTTAAGGAGTTTGGATTTAGTTTGGGTACGCTTAGTAGATCAATGCTACTAGGAGTTTGGAGTTATTTCTAGATTCATTTAATTAACATACTTGAAGTTGCTGTTTGCACAATATGACTGCATTTTCTGCACAGCTGTGGATGATTTGGATGGAGTCTGAAAGAAGGCTGCTTGAACTTTGATAGACAGTGTTATTCTAGAACACAAAACCACAACTGGAATGTCACAAAACAGGCAGCCTGCACTGCATAGACAAAGGACCATTCATGCTGTCTAGGTCAATATCCCCTGTGTAAAATTAACAAATTAGTACATGAACAAAAGCCTCCAAGGCCAGGCTAAAACATGCTAGATGATGGAGCATTTGTTTCTCTGATCGTTCTATAATCTTGTGTGTGCTTTTACTTCAAAGGGATTTCTTATGTGTGTGAACGAATGTCTATTGGGGGTTTTTTTTCCCCAAGTTTAAGCTTGTTTTAAACAGCTTTTCATAATAAAATGCATTTTCAAAACTGACTGTGGAATGTACTTAAGTACAAAGAGCACTATTTGTGCACTCCTGCACTATTTTCATAATTGATCCATCATGGAGGGTTTGCAGACTACACATCCATTTGTGCCTAGCGCAGGTGCTCAAATCAAGTCTTGAGGTAGGAGAAGATGCAAACCACTTTCAATCCCATTACGTGATCCCTCAGCAGCAGTGATTGAGTCGTTGTGTCACATCATCAGTTGATAGTACTTTAATTTAGGAGCATGACAGATCTTCATGACTGTGTTGCATGCAGCTTCCTTGATGGCCCAGGTACCTTTTGTTAATTTATGTAAGCCTGTGTAGGAGGTAACATTCACTCCCTTGTGGTACCTTGTCAAGGATACAAAGCTTCCCCTTCAGCTTTTCCCTACCCCATCACAGCAGCTGGATGACCTATTTTAGGTGACTGCTGACCTTGGCTTACACTGCAATCCAACTGTGCATAGCCTTTCTTACCTGACCAGCACTTCAGCACATAGCATTTTCACCACCTCAGCTGAAATAAGACACAGAAGAGTTTTGTCCCCCCAGCACAGGAATTGAACATGTATGTACTTTTGAATAATTCTCTGCTGCCTCTTTAAACTAGAGCTGCTTTCACCTTGTTACTGTTGAGTCGTTCTCCCCAGCATGGAACATTATCACACATTGTACTTAAATCAGACACTTTAATAATTCAGCATGGAGCAATTCACTCATTTCATTTGAATCCTCATTTTAAATTCATACAACAATAATACCTCATTCAAGTGATGCTTTGTTCTACAGATGACAGACCTGTGCCTGCCTTGAAAGTCGCTGAAAGTCACTGAAAGTCATTCCCTCCTGAACTACCTAAGTGGTTTGCTTCATGGTTAAACATCTTGAGCGCTGCCATCTTACAAGCACAACTAAGTATTTCCATTGGAACTCAATACAAATATCTTACTGGCAGATAAATAACTTTTTGGTATATTATTTTGTGTTCTGCCATTTATTTGTGCTCTTACTTAGCTGCTCCTCTGAAATAGTCTTCAATGCTGCAGTAGCTAATAGTGAAAATACCATCACCACTGTTCCCAGTACCCGGAGTACTTTAAACCACCTAGGGTAAGTAGGAAGAAGGGATACATCATAATGTAGTGCTATCCCTAAGGCTATCACTAGCATTATTGCACCATGAGTGATATCTTCATAAACGAAGGCTTGCCAGGCAAGTATAGGAAGAACTGTACTGTTGGCCAGGTTCAGCCAGTCTGGCTTGGCAGGGCTGTTTTCTGGGAGAGCAAACCCCCACCTCATTCCTCCTAGGAAAGAGACTGTTACTGCACCGTATGTAATCTGAGCAAAGGCGAGCTCTGGGGAGTAGGTCCCTTGGATTGCCATTGACAGTGGCACGGAAACAAATGGAATCAGCCCTGCAAGGCTTAAGTAAAGAGCTGGCTTTGGAGAATCCTTCAGTGCTTTCATACTTCGTTCCAAGACACCTGGTTCTTTGGTCTCAGATTCTTTGGGGGTTTTCTTCTTGAAGAAGGGGAGAGAGGTGTGAAAAGCCTGCAGCTTGGTTGCATATACTGGTGCTGTGTTGAGGCTTGGAAATCTTGAGAGAAGACACACATCTCTCTGCAGACGGAGGCTGAGAGAAGAGCAAGTTGTCTCACTCTT
>NW_010202051.1:40054-41405 GCF_000695765.1 Mesitornis unicolor
AGTCTGAGACCCCGTAACTTCTGGAGCTGCAATTATAAAACTTGTTCTGAACACCTTAAAATGTAGGCTTACAGATCGACAGCTACCTAAACTATGAAATATCATACCAAGTAGTTTTCCAAGTCAGGTCACATCACAGCCACCCTTCATCTTGTTTTTCAGGTATCTTTAACTGAACTAATTAAGCTAACTGATGCAGCTTTAACAAGCCAGGTAATGATAACCAGCTAGGCTCTTCATAGTGAATAAGCAAACCTCAGTCACTAGGAAAAGTTTATATCCACCTTTCCTTCCACCCATGCATTCTTTAGGCATTTTAAAGATGTATCAGTCCTTTTCAGAAACCAGCTACTATCCCCTCACTGTTTAGAAAAACAAACAAAGACATTTAGACACCAAAACTTGATTTTGTAAAAGAAGTATCTTAGCTTTGGGTAAAAGCCAAGTGATAAATGTGTAGCTACTCCAGCTTGTAAGTCATGTTTTCTTTCAATGCTGCAGTCACACCTTTTGCTAATTTGCTTTTAAAGAAAATGGAGGGAAAAAAGGCTGCAGAAACTTACTTTGAAAGGTGCATGGAAGTGGCATCGCTGTATGAGAAGAAACATATTTGCTTTATCGAGGCCCTACAACAGAAAAATTCAGGAGAAGGTGAAAGTGATGAAGAGCCAAGTTTGTCTTATGTCCAAAGTTAAGTCGCAGTCTAGACTTGTTTATCAGATACACGAGCCTTATATACTTAAATATTATACATACTCATTTATTTCTCCACCACAAGATATTGTTTCAGGTAGCACTAAAGTTGTAATAACTGTGACAAGAACCATTTCTAGTTAAAGAACAGTATCAGGCGATGCTTCCCTGTTTAAGGATCGTCTTCACGGGATAAACGGCTGCATGCAGCTGACGAACGGCCAATTCCTTACATGTGGAAAAAACCTGATCCTCACCCACTGAGGAGTGGAAGCCTCATCGCACCCCAAGCTGCAGGTGCGCTACCTGAAAGGGGGGACAAATCTAACCGGGAAACGCGAGCGGCTCACCGGTGGACTTGACTCCTCAGAAAAGGGGAGCAGCTCCGCCCGCCCAGAGCCCCAGCACGGAGGAAAAGGGGAGAGGAGAAGCTCTATGTAAGGAGGGATGCGGGCCTCACGGGGCCGAGGCGGTCACCGCGGCCTGGCACGGAGGAGTTAGGCCCGACCGCGGTGCCACCCATCAGGTCCAGCCCGTGTTCTCCCCAACTAGCCCGGCCCTCTACCTCGTACCTCCTTGCTGAGACAGCTTCCGGTGCCCCGGGAAGCGCTCCGAAAGGGCCCGACGCTCCTAGTCCGGGCGGGAACAAGCGCAGCCC
>NW_010202052.1:0-281 GCF_000695765.1 Mesitornis unicolor
TGTATAGATATATTACATAAATATATATGTATGAAATAATTTAAGAAACATCCGAGACAGCATGCTGTGCTCCTGTGCAGGGCCGGGGAGGCAGCCGCTCGCCTCCCCCCGCTCTACCAGCTTTGATTCACAAATGGAAACAGAGTCTTGAGTTAAATTAAAAAAACCGCACGCGCACACACACGCACACACACACGACACGGTGCAGAGGCTGCAAAACTCAGAGGCGTGATGCTGGCAAGTCCAGGGGTCCCTGAAGAGAACAGATCAACTAAAGCCAA
>NW_010202052.1:362-1239 GCF_000695765.1 Mesitornis unicolor
GCCCAGGCCCCTGTGGGGACACGGGGACAAGGTCACAGCCCCGCTCTGTCCTGGTGGGGTTGGGAGAGGCTGGTGGGATGTGTGTGTCCTGCTGCGTTTACCTTGGACCCGCGTCCTTCACCACGTGCTTTGCTTTCGCTCCATCCCGGGACTGAGCTTTTTGCCATCCTGGTCTTCCAGGATGCAAGGGAAGCCCCAGCCCCAACTAAACCCTCTCCTCTCTCTGCAGAAAGTCCTCCTGGGTTTGGTCCAGCTCAGCCCTTCCCACCAACAGAAGAGCTCTGCAGAAGACCTCCCCACCGCGGCCTTTCAGAACAGAATGACATTTAAAAAACCAACCCAAAACCCTAGAAAAACCCAGCGCCCCATAAATCACTGGTTGCTTCCAGAACTCCTCGTTCCCCATCCCATCCTCCCCAAACATCCCAGAGGACTGACGGGTCCCGGCTCTGACACGCCACGCTTCGAGCGATCGCCACCGGCTGCAGCGAGGATGGAGGGCTGGGAAAGCGACCGAACCGAGCGTGTGAAGAAACAACCCGAAGGCTTTGGACCACCGTCCTCCTCCTCTGCGGGAAACAGCAGCCCCTGGGGCCGCAGCAGCCAGGCTGCAGATCAGCTGGGGAGCAGGACGTGCTCCAGGAAGTAGGTGATGGAGTCCCAGTGCTTCCAGAGGAAGAAGAGGAAGAGGACGAGCAGGGCGGTGCTGAGGATGCGCATGCGGGTCTTCATGAGCGGGGTGATGAAGTTGGCGATGGTGGAGACGAAGACGAGCAGCACGGCCATCAGGGCCAGGATGACGTTGATGAACTTGCCCAGCAGCGCCCGGGCATTGGCATTCTCCACCCCCTCCAGCTGCACCACTTGCTGCTGCTGC
>NW_010202053.1:0-30568 GCF_000695765.1 Mesitornis unicolor
TTTATTTATTTATTTATTTATTTTTTGTTACCTTTTTTTCAATGTATCTTAGAATTACATGCTGCAGGAGAAGGTCAGACTGAACTTTCACTCTTAAAACTGTTAATTTAGTTACTTAAATCTGTTTGTAACAAAGCATAGAGTATCCATTGGCATCTGCTGGAAACGAGGAAACATTTTGCCAGGTCTGTGGCAGGGCTCGCTATTTACAGAAGTTTCTGGAGCAGGATATTGTCACTGTTGGTAAGCTCGTGCAAAGTGATACTGGTGAATTTACCTATTTAGAGTCATACTCCTGGTGACTTACAGAAGATGGATTACTGAACCACTTCTTCAAAACCATGGAGGAAGGGGTAGAGGAAAAAAAAGGCTGTGATCTTCTGGGGAAGTCTTCCTACTTTCTAGAAAGGAGCGCAGACTAACAGAGAAACTTTAATTAACCAAACTTGGTTGGACAGACAGAAGGACTAAAGAGTAGATCATAAAACAGTTAGGTCCTGGGTGTCTGCTGATTACTTTGAACAGGACTTTAAGAGGCTTGTTCCAATTTCATGTGCATTTACATTGCCAAAGGTAAACTTTAGGTTCATAGCTTGTGGAAGTCATAGGTTTACCCAAAGTACTGAACCTCTCCTGCAGCTGTGTGGTCCCTGATAGTACCAGGAAATTCAGACTATTAATTGCCTGAATTTCTTAATTGGTGGTGCCTACGCTCACGTGCTCACTCTCTCACACACTGTCTCATTTTTTGGGGATGTTGGGAGGAGGAAGTCTTGCTCTTGAGAAAATATTAGTGCTACTTGCTTTTCTTAAAGTACTGTATCAGTTTTGTTTCAGTCTGCCAATCATCTTGCTGTTGTTCTTCCTTAATTCATGTTGTAATAAAGATGTATATTTTCACACTGACAGCTGCACTCCTTTAAAAAGAGTGAGGGTTACAGAGCACTGGACCAGGCTGCCCAGAGAGGTTGTGGAGTCTCCTTCTCTGGAGACATTCAAAACCTGCCTGGATGCGTTCCTGTGTGACCTAGTCTAGGTGATCCTGCTCTGGCATGGGCGTTGGACTGGATGATCTTTCAAGGTCCCTTCCAACTCCCAAGATTCTGTGATTCTGTGAAAAGAACACAAAGTAGTTGAGAAATCCTTAAAAAACCACAGAAACATACAGAATCAGCTTGCAGGCTACCAGAGATAAGAGGACTCGTGTTACTGAGAAAGCAGAGGTACTGCACAGGTACTGAGACACAGGGCTCTGGCATAAGCTTCATTTTTCTATCTGCATAAAGTATTACCTGTGTTGTTGCCTAATGAGGTTGGTGTCTTTAAAAGACCAGGATTTTATGAAGTGTGAAACATGATCATTTGTAGTTTTAACATCAAGAATGTGCATTTTTGCTCTTTCTTAGGTCAAAAAGTAATTTGGTTGCTTTCGTTTGCCTTTAAAGGCCAAAGTCTTTAAAGATGCTCTTGCTTCTTAATTCTGTCTGATATTCTGTTCTCACAGCTATACTGCACATTTTTTATATTTACAAAGTGTTAGTGATTTGAGATTCTTGCTTGTCAAGTTATTTTTATCAGCCCTTCAGATCAATTTCCTTGATTTCAGCACAAATTACTACCTATCTCTGTCTTTCTCATTCATAGTTTCCTAACTTATCCGAATAGCTAGACGCTTGTCTTGAAAATGTATGTGATAGATTTATAATGAGGTTTTATAAGACCTTACTATAGCGCTGCTGCCTGCCCTTCAGTTGCAGAAGGCTACACAGTAACTTGTCTTGAGAGAAGTAAAAAGGAACCTTGACCCAAAACTTTCTATTGGAATAACTTATTTTTTTTTTGTTAAGATCCATCACTCTTGTTCTCATAGCCTTAAATTAGACGTAAAACTATTTAGCTGTATTTTTTTCTGGTAGACATGCATGTTTTCCTTTGCATTGTGCATTGTTGATTTTTGGTTTTGAACTAGATTGGGAAGATGATGCCAGTCTTGCCATAGGCAGTGTTTTGACTTTTCTTGCCATAAGCATTGTTTGAGTTTTATGAACATATTTACTGGGCATCCAATACCAGTAGTATTACATTAATTTCAAGATACCATTTTACATTTAATGTGTAAATCTCAGCATGATATATGATTAGAGAAGACATTAAATTTATCTTTCTTACCACAACATTTGTCTTGGTTATCACTTGTTAGAATTTGCTGGAATATCTTTATTGGCAACATTTTTCAAGTTGCAAAAATTCCACTCTTAATACTGAAGTTTTTGAAGGAGTTTCCCAAGTAGAAGAAGGAATAAAGTCTTTTTTAACACTCTAATTTGGCAACAGTAAATCTTTGACTGACATGGCTGTGTCAGTTTGGAAAGGAGAACAAGTGTGTCCCTGATATGTGTAGTTGTGCTACCACTGGAACAGGTCCTTGTTAGCGGCTGAAGTTTTTGTTAGGTAGCTTTTATTATTCGAGTGCACCTACTGGAAAAACCTGAATATAAGGCTGGGATTTACCTGGCTGGGGAGCTGCTCTGTGGAAACGGACCTGAGGGTCCTGGTGGACAAGCAGCTCAATATAAGTGAACAGTTTGCTGTACCAAAAAAGATGTGGAGGTGCTGGAGAGGGTCCAGAGAAAGGCCACAAAGACTGGGAAGCCTGCCATGAAGAAAGGCTGAGAGAAGGGGGTTTTTTAAGCCTTGAGGAAAGAAGGCTTAGAGTAGACTTTATCACCACGTTCCTGTATTTAAAGGGTGGCTCTAAAGAAGATGGAGACTCCCTTTTTACAAGGAGTCACATGGAAAAGAGATGGGGTAATGGGTACAGGTTACTCCTGGAGAGATTCCTGTTGAACAACTTTCGTGACAGAACAATCAGCTGTTGAAATAATCTTCCCATGGAGGTGGTGGATTCCCCAGCATTGAACACTTAAAATTTGACTGAACAGGGTGCTGGGACATCTTGTCTAGGCTGTGCTTTTGCCAAGAAAGGTTGGACCAGGTGATCCTTGAGGTCCCTTCCAACCTGCTATTCTATGAAGATAATCTTTGAAGGAATTAATATTTTGGAGGCTATTGTGAATGCTGATCCTGAATAACCATCAGTCTTGCAATTACTGTGTTTATTTTGCTATACGATACTTGCAGAAAATGTATAGCTAAGCAGTTTAAAGATTTGTGTGAATAAAACTACATACATAAAGTTACAGACAATTCTGCACTGGTGAATTTTTTTTTTCCCAACTTGAGGTCCACAGACCACATATAATAACTTCTCGTAGACACTTTATATCAGTTATCAATAGTCATATGTAAAAAATTTCTGAGGAATATACCCTAATGATTTTTATGGTTTCACAACTAAAGGCTGGAAACCATTCTGCAATACTGGAACTGCGGCTGATAATTTTAATTTAAACAGACTTTTTTGGTTAATGTTTCAGAAGTTAAAAATCAACCGAAACTTGTTTATTAAGATGTTTTAATCTGTTTTAGATGCACAAAATACAATCGGCTTGCTTTTAGAAATACAAAGCATACTGTAAACTTTATTCAATAAACAAGCTAGATCTGCATGTTTCCCAGATTGCTTCTGTGTTTCCAGGTGTGTAGTATAATCAAGCTTCTCTTCAAGTTGTTCAACCGTATCCTCATTTCACTTTATCTTTAAAACCAGTTAAATACAATACAGGCATTTTAACTCTTGTCTCTGTAAGAGAGTCTGAAATTGGGCACCCATGTCTGCAGCTTTTCACAATTTAGACAATAGAAAACCTCAGACAAAATTTTGCTGCTTGCTTATTTGCAGTTTTTGTGTTGCGTGTGTATTTGAATGGCAGATTAAAGTTGCAGAGATGCTTTCAGGACCAGATAGTTATTATTTCTGTGTGATCTAGTGGCGTTAGCTTGGAGCTTTAAAGTAAATTATTTTGTCCAGTCAAGAATTGGAGATTAAAATAAGAATGATCAAGCAGCTATTACTGTCCACTAAGTATATATGAAGTAGACAATCGAGTTGTTTGATGTTTCAGATACACTTGAGAAAATGCCATGGCCTCTTTTTGTGATTAGTTCATCTTTTAGGGACTTCCTTACTGTTTTATACAAAACAGTGAAACATTTGGCAAAAGGTTTCTAGAGATATTACAAAGGTTTTAAGGGCACTTGCAGCATATTTTCAGTCTTAAGAGCATGTAGGTGACAGATGTAGACGGTTAAGAAGTGTGTTGTGGGACTGCTACATTTGTTAACAGCAAAATATATATTTTACATAATGGAAACAGAAAATTAGCAGGGGCTATGTCTGACAAGTGAGGTATGGTGTTAAACATTCCATGCTTTATAAACAGGTAAACTTTAGATAAACTGTCATTTGGGAAAGTTTGAACACATTTTTATTTGCTTCTTCAATGAATATTACATATAAAAATTAAGTTTCCCTGTGGAGTTGACACTGAAGAACTGTGTTCAAGAGCAGTTATTAGTGCTTCCTTCTATGCTACCCATCAGGTCTGACTTAGATGGATTTAGTGGTTTGATTCCTGGACGTACAGCTAGAGTAAATCATCATTTGTATTTAAAATTTTCTCTTCCCCCTTTTTTGTTTCCCCCTCCCTGTATTTCAGCTTCCTGAAATACTCCCTACCTGTGCAGTTTGGTGATACTCAAAGTTGTGTTGCGTGTATGGATCGTTCTTAATAAATGGGGATAGTTCTGGGCAAGTGTGATAATTTAGCAACATTTTATGGGGAAGAAGATAAACTCTACTGTAGCTTTTTGGAAGCCTTCCCACATTGACTTTAAGCCAGTTGTGCAAATGAAGCTGAAGGAAAAAACCAAACAAACACAACAAAGCAAATAAGTGCCATCTTTTCATTAAACTAGACCAAAGTGTTGAGTAGCTAAGTTTTTAAATGCATTCATATGCTGCTTTTTGAACTTGAAAGTTACTAAGTACGTCTAATTTTGAGTTTTTAAGTTAGGGATTCTTGTGCAGGAATGATTAAGTAAATTTAACCAGCTCTGGATCTGTGTGTGATTTAGTTAGTAGCCAGGTTTGGTTTGGTTTGAGTTCTTTTGTGATGATGGTTGTGTTTAGAGTTTTGTTTTTACTTTTTTTTCAGGAAATATCTTACAGGTAAATGTAGTTAATTATAGTCTACAAATTCCCTTGGTTTTTTTGCATATTGATACATCTGCATTGTCTATGATGACCCTTGCAGAGTTTCCGTGACTCTAAAAGGGGGTAGATTTGTGACTGAGGAAGTGCTTTAGAAGCTTGTTAGCCAAGTAGTCCGACACATGGGTAACTGCAGGCTGTGCCAAGATTTGCTCCTTGTAGTATGCAAGACTTCTATGTTTAGAGAGGCTGAGAACGTGATAGTGAATTCTATGATACTGTTTCACTGAAGTATTCTTACTTGAATTTTCTAAACACAACATTCAAAATTACAAGGTCTTCTACTTAAAGTATTTTTCACTGAACTGCAATATTATAAATTAAAAATTCTTCATAGAGTCATTAACTTCCTTAAAAATCAGAGTTCTTGGGCCTGTTGCTTAAGACTAAATCTGAGTTGCAGATTTCTAAACTCTTAGTGAATAAAATGATAGCTGAAATTAATCCTGAGCTTTCTAACCTCTGACGCTATGTTTCCCTTATCTAATCAAAAGGCTCCTTAATTCTTTTAAAAGGATATAAAATAAGGCAGTATTCCCAGTTTCCATTGCAGACTACTGTACTAGACAGCTTCCAGTACTGTATTCCCACCACAAAACCCCCCTGCTCTGATGCTGTGCTCTAATCTTTAACCAGCCTGACCAACCTGTGTGCTCGCTGTAGCACATTTTTACCTCTTAGTCTGTTTTGATGGTTTACAATTGCCGTTTCCATGCCCAGGAACCTTATTTTATCATGTAATGTAGAAATTGAGTGCTGTTTCACTTACTCTGGATGAAAATGGCCTTTTCTGGTTTAATCACCTGTGGCCAAGATGTGAAGTTTTATCTGAGACCTTCCTGCTCCATCATGAAAGTGAGTTAAGAGTAAGTGTGAACGCAATGTGTGGCAGTGTTTGAACTCAGTGGTATAAGACTTAATTTTAATGTAGGAAGGTAAGCTGCTTCAGAGCTGTCCATTCAGAATTTACTTATACCCTGAGATTACTGAAGTGAAACAAAGTTGTAAGAGAAAGCTCCTGTAGCTGCTTGTAGGTACAACTATTTTAATTTTTCCAAATTAAGGTGCCTTGGTGAAGCTTCTGTGTGGAAGATGCTAGATAGTGGTAGCTAACACTCAAAGTAACTAGCGTGCTAGCATCACTTAAGGAATGAATACTCTGAATCTAATGGCTTGAAATTTGAGGATTATTATAATGATTATTTTTAGGAGTTCTTGGGAAGGAATATCTTCTGGCTGATATTCTGTCATCTTCCAACTTAAGGAATAGATGGTGTTCTTCCCTTGTTACAGGACTTAGCTATCTCCAGCTTTTCTAAGATGGCTACCTAATGTTGGTTTTGAGAGCTCCTAAAACTTAAAAACTTCAATTTAGGAAGAAGCTACAGTTGATATCACTAAAGTACTAAACCTCTTTAAAAACTTGTATTATTAATACTGTATTGTGTGTGTCAACAATATTATCTTCAAGCTAGAATTTATGGTAAAAGTATAGCTGCTGAAAATGGTCTCTTGACTTTGGTTTTCTTTATAGGAAGTGGAGCAGTTCCAAAAAAGAAGGATCCCTTAACACGCACAAGTAATTCCCTTCCTCGTTCAAAAACTGTTGCAAAAACTGGGTCCACAGGCCTTTCAGGTCATCATCGAACACCTAGCTACAGTGGGATATCGACTCCTGTGTCCAGACCAGCCCCTAATCCTGCAGCTTCAACTCATAAGGTATGGTAAGGGTAAATATAGGGTTATACACTTGGAAAGTCAATGTAAAGTTCACAACAAACTTTGACTTTACTGCCTCTATTGCAGTGTTGTAGTAGCAGAAAGTTTTTTGGGAAAAAAAACCCCCAACCCTAAGCCTCTAAATTTTTGGCTAAACTTCTTGAGTTAGGCTGCAAAGTGGATTTTAGAAATTGGGAGTTATTGGGTGGGTGCATGGGCAAATTAATTTTAATTGTGATCACAGTAATCAATAATAACACTTGTTTTGAAAATTGTATGGGAAACTGAGCTTATTTAGGAGAAAAATAAACGTTACTCCCAGTATGTAAAAAATGGAAGATAAAGCCCTCTTACTGCAGAACTACAGAATTTTCCCCCACACATTCCTTCTTTTCCAAAGCGTGCATGCACAGGTTGTATTGCAACCACACTGAAAAGCAAATTATGGTTAGGTTGTGACCGGAATACAAAAGTATGTCCTAGACTAATAAGACACAGAAATGCTGCATTTCTTTTGACTTCTTTCCCTTCCATCCTTATCTTCCCCCTTCTGCTCCCACAGTAAAGTAGAATAAAGAGCAGAATGGACAGAGCATAAATGTGGTTAAGCATTATTGCTGCTGGAATATGAAGACTTTTAAGTGGCCTATTGGCAAAGTATGACAGCAGTAGAAATTCTTGCTTATAGGTACTGAGAATTTGAAATAGTTCGTAATCTCTATTTCTAGAGTGTGCTGAGGGAAAATAATGTAGTTAAATATAAAGAATTATCTTCAAAACATATTTCAAACCCAAAATAAAACTAAAAACCCCTTCTCCACCAGAGCCTAAGATGTTCTACCTGAATATGTTAGTATGGTTTGTAGCAAAACACAGCATCAGAATATCTGGTTTGTGTTAACATACTAGGTGTTACTGGAGCATATGAAATGTAAAAGTAATTTTTTTAACAGTATGCTTCGCTTTAAAAATATCAAGTTGTGTTGTTTTGGTTTGGTTTTGGTTTTGTTTTCTTTGCCTCTCGCCCTCCTCAGGCTGCTCCTAAAAACAGCAGAACAAACAAGCCTTCCACTCCTACCACTGCTCCTCGAAAAAAGATAGACATGAAGATATTTAGAAATGTAGACAGTAATCTTGCTAATCTTATCCTGAATGAAATTGTTGATAGGTAAGTCTGAAGAAAAGTAGGCTTTTCAATGCAGAAAACCATTTGTTGTTCAGTACAGTCTTGATCCAAAATTAGTACTACTTGTTTGTTGTGGGTTTTCTGGGGGGTTGTTTTGGGTTGGGGTTTTTTTGTTGTTGTTACTTCAGAGAAGAAGGATGAAAATTCACATCAGAAATGCTTAGCAATACAAGTTGTCGATTTCCTCAAAAGGGTTCTGTATAAATAGTCAAATGCATTAAATTAGTCAGCTGCAGCTGAAAAAGAGTATCTCATTGTTAGCCTGATCAGTATTCCATTTCTTTGTTAGTGGGCCAGCTGTCAAATTTGATGATGTTGCAGGGCAGGAACTGGCTAAACAAGCTTTGCAAGAAATTGTTATCCTTCCTTCTCTTAGACCTGAGGTAAGCAACTGGGTTTTGTTATCACTCTGTCACAGAATCAAAGAAATGTATTGTCCTGTCTTTGCGAGTTATGATGGCAGTCAGTAGCTGTGTGGTGATAGCTGTCTTGGAAAAGGAGAATGAAGAATTTGTGTTAAAATACTACCATGAAATTCCTCGTCTTCTGGTTAGTCAGTGTTGGAGAAAGTCACTGAGGCAATAGCTTAGGAGAAAAAACAACAAACAAACAACTAAAAGAACCCCAAGCAAACCATAAACCCCTCAAAAATGGAACAAAAAAACCACCCGAACAAAAAAAATCCTGAAAATTTGTGAGGCTGACTGTTCCAGATAACTGTAGCTGTGTGTCCAACATGTGGGCACGTAAAGAACAAAGCCCAGATTTGGAATAGGGAAACAGGTGATATTTGTATAGGTAAATCAAGTCACGACACTATCCGATTTGAAAAATCTTAGGTTGGTATTGTGGCCATGTTCTCTGTGTGAAAGTTGGTTAGACGTTCTGAATAGTCTGTTTGCAGCTGGAGGGAATCCAAAGAAGCGTAGTAGAGAACAAGTGAGTACACTGAGGTATATGAGATTTGAAGGCAGATTTCTTCTGTAAACTGAAACTTGTCATTCAGGATTTTATTTTATTTACTGTAGGTGGTACCTTAACTGCTGTGACCACCTAGATTCAGGTCTGCTGTATATACTACTGGAATTTTCTGAGCCTCTTTTTTTTTTTTTTTTACTTGGTCATTTTCTAAAGCTGGACTCTTGCAGAATTGCGTGCAGTGATTTACTGCAGTGCTGATTATTCAAGCAAAATTGTTGTTCTTTGTTTTCTTGTGGGTTTCTTTTGTCACATGTGACCGGACTTGCTCTGTGGTCTTCCTCTTTCCTTTTAATGCAGTTTCTGGTTTTGAAACGTCATGGGGAAGAAACCCTAAACCTGGCTTAGCATCATAGGAATATGAGCTCCAAGGAAAGCAAAGCTTGGGCATCAAACATGCATGCCCTGGTATTCTTATGCAGAAGGAAATGTTGTACTGTCTCTGTTATTATGGCATAGATCAACTTTGTAACACTAATACAATGAGCTGGGTGGGAAGTATTTTGGGAAGCAAGGCTTGGAATAGTTATGACTCTTTTTCCAGTAACAGCTGGTATTTTCAATAGTCTTCATATTACGAGCAATGGGCCTGACCTTGGTGTAAGTAGAGATTAACAAGAACAGAATTCTGTGAATTTTTAAACATTCCTTGGAATTAGAGAGTTTTACTCCTTGTAACTGAACATGGTAGATGTGGCAACTATAGGGGACTATTTAGTCAATTAAATACTACTTCACTTTTAACCCTAATGAAGTTTTGAACTTAAATTCATATATCTCATGGCTGGACATGGGTTTTACATAGAAGTGACTCCCTGCTATTCCTTTTGTTCCTTTGTTGGAATTATTGGAAGCTGGTGTGGAGGGGTGAGTGTGAGGCCAAAGCTGGAGCTCCAAAACTCTTCAACAAAGTGGTTAAAGTTGAAGTGTTGGGGAAAATAGGCTGTGGGATTAACCAGAAGAGATGTACTCTACAAGAATTTGTAGCTTTGCTTGCTGTGATGCTACATACAAGGAGTGCAGTTTTGTGGCGTAGGAAAGATGAATCCACTGCAAAGTGAGAGGGAGGAGATTATTATCAGTAGTATTTAGAGTGAGTAGGTGGTTGTTAAGCAGTATTTTTAATAGTTTCAGTCAAATTTTGTCTTCTCAAATTTCACTTAGTGTAAAAAAAACAAGAGAAAGATGAAGTTGTCCTTCCATATCGAGCTGGTAGGAACATTGCTTTAACTCTCCTACTATACACTCACATTTCCCTCCTTTTTAAATTGAATCAGTGCTTTAAACTTGTAGGCTAGAATATCTTGAGGAATACGTTACTGCCTTTTACACTTGTTTCACAGTGCCTCTATGCACAGAACAATCGTAACGTAATTTAACTGTTGTGTGGAAAACAATAGTGACAGGTATGAGGTCAAGTTAGTAAGAACACATAGTTCTCTAAAAAAAACCTGTACTGTTGTAGCACTGCTGCTACTATTACCGCCAGTGCCAGCCAGTGAGCAATTCCTCAATCTTAAACTGTTTTCTTTAGTCTTTCTTTAAATCAGCATTTTCTTTAAGTCTTTGAAGGTAACTTACGCTGATGTACTTTTCAGTTATTTACAGGACTTAGAGCTCCTGCACGTGGATTATTGCTGTTCGGCCCACCAGGAAATGGGAAGACAATGTTGGTGAGAAAACTACTTCATGCATGACTCGGTGGGCTTAAAATGTAACCATGAGGGATGTCTGTTTGGTTTGGGTGTTGTAGTAATAACCTCTGTATGCTTCCCAGATATGTGTTTGGGTGTCAATTTAATACAAAAATGCAAAATTGGTCTTAACTGGATTTTCCAGTGGAGGGAATTGCTAATCTGTTTTTCTAATTAATTATCTTTAATATCACAAGTAATATTTTAAAGCTTAAACCAGCAAGTCCAGGTTTCATTTTCAGAGAGAGTAAAAGTAATATGGTTAATTGTTTATGTACAGCAGTGATTAGTCACTAATGCTCTGCTCTCCACTAAAATACACTAGAAGTGCGTTTTGGAAATCGGGAAGGAGCACAGTAGCAAGAGAGGGAGTTGCCTGACTTCCACACTGCTATACAAGGAGCATAAGGGCTGTGGAAGTGTCTGGCCGCTGCTTGTTTTCTCAGCCTGCTGTGCTGGGGTCAGTGGACTGGGGGGAAATGTCCATGCATTGGCCAGGGAGCATCGTGTGTCCCGATGCAGCTGAGCCGGGCACATCGTCCTGCATCACATAGCGTGGCTGCAGCTGCATGCTCCCTTTGCTGATACTGAAGCTCGATCAGCACTGAAGCCCAGAGTGTGAATGCTGAGCAGCTCACTTTGCCTCATCTGTTGTGTTTTACAGACTGGAATATAATTGCTAATCACTACAATTAAACTGTATAACTGGGGAATCATGATTTCTTTAATATGAGGAAACTGGTAAAGAAGAGCTCTGTATGAGCATTGTGGCTGAAATTATTCTTTTTCCTTTTTCCATCTGAAAATAATTTTTTGTTTATATAGGGTACAGAGGGGGAAAAAAAACCCACCTTCATAATTTTTAATGGGATTTCATCCAACTGCTACCCTAAATTACTTAAAACTCATTCAGATGTCTACTCAGGATAAACTGAAAGGAGCCGGAGACTTGTATTCTTCAGTAAGCAAATTGTAGTTGGCTATGGAGATGGTGTGATTAGAGAAATCTAAGGGAGTCTGGAAAATTAGTCTAGTGGTTGAACAGTTTATCCATTATGATTTGTAAGTGGCCTGTACAGAAGTTTTGTGCAGCAACTACAAGGTGTTCTCTAGGAAGGAATGGGGGTTTTCAAAAGGGTCAATCAGGACAAGAGTGCTAGCTGCAGAAGCAGAGAGGTATCTTCAGTTTGATGTTTTAAAAAGTACTTTTTTTTTCCCCTCTCCTAGGCCAAAGCAGTTGCTGCAGAATCAAAAGCTACTTTCTTTAATATAAGTGCAGCAAGCCTAACTTCAAAATATGTAAGTAGCAGCTGTAAATGATACTAATCTGAAAACACACGTGCTGTAATTGGGGCTTAAGAAGACCAGAGGCTTCTGATGAGTCACTCCTTAGTGAACTGTTAGCCTTCAGCAAACATAAAGTTTTCAAAAAGTGACTTGTGAAGTAAAAAATTACATTTTGTGCTTGTGATAACTCAATGTCAAAGGCTTTTGCAGTTCAGGATGACCTTGGCTTATCATATAGATGAGTGGCTGTGAGTTTTTTCTTCTTTAAAAAGTAAATGAAGTGGGTCACATCTCCTTTTCACTCTGATAATTTGCGCACCAAAATCTCTTCACTCATGATCACAATGGAGGTGTCAAGTTGTTGTCTTTCTTATAAGACATAAAGAATACTGTTGTATGTAACAGTGAACTAGTGATAACCTGAGTGTGCATGAATGTACTGAGTGTGGTTGGTTATCACGAAGATTTTTCTGTACGTCTTTATTTAGCTCTCTTGTAATAAATGCTTTCTAAACCCCTTCCAAGAACAGTTTGTTGTTGTTTTAGGTGGGTGAAGGGGAGAAACTGGTTCGTGCTCTATTTGCAGTAGCCAGAGAACTTCAGCCTTCTATAATTTTTATTGGTAAGACCTCTTAAGTATTGTTGACTCTTGTGTATTTTCTTAAATATGTTGACTTACTGAATTGGAATGATCAGGTAAACTTCTTTGGGTAATTCTACAGTGTAGAGCAAGTGTCTTGGATGTGACCTGTTAGTTAATCAATAGATCCATATAGAGCATGCTAGATTGCTGTTACGGTATTTAATTAGTGTTAATAGTGGGAAGAAATGCCCTCAAAAACACAAATGCTCTACTATCTTTACAGAGTAAGCACATTTAAGTATTAAACTTCAAACATGAAAATGGGTTTTGCTTGTTGCAGTTTATTATCATCAGGATGATCACACATCTGTGGTTGGTGTTACATACTCAAAGCACAGCATGTTCTACAAGCTTTTAAACTCGACTAAGATCTGCCTGTCTCTGAAGGAACAAAGATCTGACCTCTCCTGTTGGAGCCCTGTATTAGCAAAAGAACTTAAGCAAATATGAAGACTTTAATGTTGTATGCTTAATTAAGATGTACTTTTTTTTTTTAGATGAAATTGATAGCCTTTTATGTGAAAGGCGAGAAGGTGAACATGATGCTAGCAGGCGTCTAAAAACAGAATTTTTAATAGAATTTGATGGTGTAAGTATTTAGTCTTGGGTATTGTTTGATTTAGCTGAATTGACTAATGTAGTGGGTGCCAGTACAAGCTACAGATGAAGCACAAATAGGATTTGGCTGCTGGGGCTTAGCTCTGTTGTCCATCCTTCCCGCTCTTGGTCTGCGAACAGCTTTTTTCTATTGCTGTTAATTTTTCGCCAGCTTACTGTAGTATTCTGTAAAGTTCAGTCTGGGATGAAAGGTGGTAATGTGGAGATGAGCCGAAATACTGGGTTGAAAGACTATGGAGAGAGAAGAAAGGATGACAAATGGCAGTAATAAAGGAGCTGTGAGGACATGTTCTCACAGGGCAGGAGGGACACTTGAGGGTTAGACAGAGTTGAATCCTTGTTTGCAATTGCATGTTTTCGTAAAGCACATCTCTTCATTCTGACAGAGTAAAAAAAACCAAACCACTAAGTAGCTTTTAAGTAGTGCCTTTTTGTTTTTTAAGGGATACATGTCACAAAAGCATGCATTGTCAAGGGGTAAAGTGAGAATGAGGGAAGAGGATATGTGTATACCCATAATCTGGACAAACTAGTCCAGATTATGGGTATACACAGTTCTGACACATCAGAAGGATCAATTTTTGTGTTAGTATGCTTTTCATTGAGCTATACATTTTTTTCTTGGCATCATGACCTAAAGGTGACAGGTTACAGTAAGAATATATTTAGTATTACCGATGTAATAGCCAGAAAAAGGAACTGGGTTTCATAGTTGAGAGGGGGAACAAATTAATATCAGAATATCTTTCTGTCAGCACTGTTTTTTTGTATTCAGTGATCTTAGTTTACATTCCACTAGCACAGTGGAATATTGCTGCAGTGGTGAAGCAGTAGTAATGAGGTGCCAAATACATGGCAGGTCTCTGTTTTTGAGGCATTACTACTTGATGTAAACTGTGAACTGTCTCGGCTTCTTACAGGTGCAGTCGTCTGGAGAGGACAGGATACTTGTGATGGGAGCAACAAACAGGCCACAGGAACTTGATGATGCTGTTCTCAGGTATCAAAATGTCTCTTCCTTTGTTTGAATACAACAATATGGTGTTCATTATGAAAAGTAGGTTTTGTTAGTGACTTGGTTGTTTTAAGTTTTGGAGTAAGTAGCAAGAGCTGTTTGGCAAGTTTAAATTATTTAACTTCTCAAGGAGCTGCCTGTCCTCTTCTGGGATACATTTGCACAGGCCTGATGGCCTTGGAATTGTCTAAAACAGCTGTACCTGTTGAGACCAGGTCAGGCACCCTCTTGCATCTTATATATTGCTTTTTTATTATTTGGCTCTTTATTGGCAGGATGTAGGAAGAAATTTGACCAGTGAAATCCAGTATTTCTTCTCTGTGACTTGTGATGTTCTGTGCAATTACAGATCTTGCTGTAGATTTGCCTTAGGGCTTTTTTGCTACAAGTTCTCATACTTGCTTCTCTTTTCATTCTTGATTGAGGAAAATAGGCATGTCAGCACTGTCTGAACAAATGAAACACATTTTTAATGATTCCAAAGACTTTCTGTGTACAGTGAAGAGATGCTTCATTTTGTTGCTGGTAGTCAGTGATATTTCTACCTTCAGAGATTTTTCCTGTTTGGGAGAAGTCTCATAACTTCAGTAAGAGTAAGGTGACACCAGTAGCTTGTGCACGTTGTTTGGGTTTTGTTTGTTTAAATCTGTAGTTCTACTCCCTAGAATTTGATGAAGTGAAATTTTGACATTTATCAAACCAAATGTTAGATCTGTATGAGCTAAAAAGTTATAAAACTGTGTGTGTGTGTGTGTGTGTGTGTGTGTGTGTGTATGTATGTATGTATGTATGTTTGGTTGGTTTTCTTCTAGACGATTCACCAAACGGGTATATGTGTCTTTACCAAATGAGGAAGTAAGTATTGATTTTTCATGCATTTTCTTCATTTTAAGATCAATTTTATTTAAAAAAAGAGTAAAATAGATTTCAAAGACTATTCTTATCTTGCCGTAGTGGTTGATTACAATTCTGTGAATTAAATTCTGGCCCTGCTTGACCATATACACTGTGCTTTAATTCTGGCAACTACCTTAAGTAGTTGCATTTTTTTTTACATGTGCTTGTAGCAAATCTGGTAGTAGCTACTCAGTATTTCTTGACTAGTGAGGAGTTGCTTACCTAGTAGCAGGCATGGAGAAATCTGGAGTAGGGCTTGCAGCCGCACGTTTGGTTGGCTGGAGAAGAGTGTTTATTGCAAAAGGTGAAAGTAGCTTTCTTAATGCTTTTCAGCTCAACAGCAGATGAGGGCTTTTGATGAGGGTTCTAATGTATTATTCTTGAAGTAGTTTGACCCTTAAGCTCCTTATTACCAAATCCCTGTCTCTTCACCTGAAGAGATGATAATGTGCAGCCTAATCACAAAAGCACTATGGGCAAGTTTAAACTAGCGAAGCACAAAAACTAACCTGACAAACACGTAGTTTTGTTGTTGCAACAGAATTTTAAGTGTACTGTGAAAATGAGGTTGACATCTGATAAGTGTATCTTCTTTTCAGACAAGGTTGGTTTTGTTAAAAAATCTTCTAAGCAAGCAAGGAAGTCCACTGACCCAAAAGGAGTTAGCACAACTAGCTAGGTAAGTTTTTTGTAACTATGCTAAATAAATACTCTCATCCACTGCATTCATTCGGACTGTTTTACTCATTCAAAATGTAACTCCTGTAAGTCGTCAGGTAGTGACAACACTTGCTGAGAATGAATTGCATGTGTGTCAGGAAGATGGTCTCCTGTCAGGCTGTATGAAAGCATTTACATATATATGTACTTATATGCACATATATTATATGTGCTTGGTTTTTTTTTTTCTCTACACCACCTGTCTGGGTTCCTGTTGTTGAAAAGATGCTCATCAGTGCTTTTCTTTTGGAGGAGGAAAGTGGGGGATGCTTCTCTCCACCAGTCCCCCAAGCAGTCCAGCTCTCCTCTGGGGTGCAAAAAGGCAGCACCAGTTTTCCATGCATTTCAGATCAAAAAGCAACTTTTCTTTGCTTGTCCTTTGCTAGGTTTATTGAAGGTATTGCCAACATAGCAGAGCAAGCACTGGATAATTTGAGATTTTTCTCAATTTTGTATTTAATTGGGGGAAATGTAGGTTAAGTGCCCTTCCTATTATGAAACTAAGTTGGTTTCTGGTTTTTTGTCATTAAGAATGACACAGTACTGCTATTTGTCACCCTCAGAAATTAAATGTAACAAGTGTGAAGGAAGTTAGACTAAAAAGCAGGTAGAGCACCTAGATCAGTAAGGAATGAAAACAGAGCATGAGATACCAAAAATGTGTGAGTGGATGTACTTCAGTCTCTGTTTCTGTTTGTGGCTGTACACAGGAGGTGAGTACAGTCTTGGATGTAGCATTAGCGTTAGTAACATTACAGAAATGTAATGTATAATCCAACTGAATAAATTCTCTGTACTTTAAGGATGCTACCTTGGACCATATTTAGGCTGCAGTAATGGGGTAAATGGAGGAGAAAACCAGTGTCTTAGATGCTAGCTATGAATTTCTGAACCAAATTACAAAGGCAACTTAAGTACTTTTTTTTAAGAGTTTAGTGAAAATATAAAAGTCAAGAGTCCTACCTGCTTCATCTGCCATCTTTCTTTCTTTTGAAAGCAATAGGTATTTATCCTCCTTCATGATTTTGTGTTCTTTCACTTCTCTGCAACTTTTTCTGTAAACTAACAGAATTAATGATCTCCAGAAGATTGGGCTATGAAGCTCTTGTTGCAGCCAGCCACTTCTCTACAAACTGGGTGGATTTTTTTGTTGGTTTGTTCTTCAGTTTTTCTTTGAGCAACCCATACTACTTCTTGCACTTACATTGGCAATATGTATTGGCGGCTTCCTGGTTCAGTGAAGACCTTTAATCTGTAAAGTATTTAATTGGTTAACTTGGAAATTAAGTTTCATTCTGGAAAAGCTCTCATAGAGATTGGATCCTTGGTTTGATTCTTTTTTCAAATACATTTTTTTCTTGTGGTTTTTAGGACTTGGACAATATGTATGTGTGCTGATCTTGTAATAAAAACAAACCAACCCCAGCAGATAGCACAATTTATCTTCTTTTCAGATCACTTACACAATACCTGCACATTTGCACTATATTATTTTCCAAATCAATAGGAAGTTGTGCAGGACACACTTTGAGAACCTGTTTCTTTCTGAATAAGGACCTGTCCACTGTATTTCACTTCCGAGCTGAATTATAGTTCTTATTTGAAGTGAAGTCTGTAAAGTGTTCAGGCTGCTTTAGATAATGGCTGAGGCTGTGGCTCAGGTGGTTGCTGCCCTCTCAGTCCCTCAGTTGTTGGTCACTGGCATTGCTAGGTTTAGGCTTTAATGCTGCAATCAGTGGGTAAGTCAGACTTAGCTGTGCTAGAGATAATTTCCCATCTGTAAGCTAATAGGAGGCTGTTTCAGTACTCTGCTAAAATGCAGGCTGTAGATTCCAAGTGTTGAGAAGCTTGCTACGTACTTTGAGAGCATAGTTTACCTCTTACCAAAACTTCAGCATTAAAAAACATCTTCCACCAGAGATACTGCTGTCTGTACTGTAACTTGCTAAGGAAAGCGGTGCTGCTTTTCAGATTTGTATTTACTCTTCTGAATTAATAGAATTTTGTACACCCTGGAGTCCACTGGTCAACTGTTACTATGGTTTTTCTGTTAAGGGCTTGCTGTAAAACTGTCACTTATTTTCAAAACCAAACGCTACTGTTATCTTTTTAGCAATGCCTGCTTTTGCCCTTTGTCCAGCTCTGATGTCAACTAAAAGTGTGCATCGTTTTATTCCAAAAACTGGTCATGTGATCACATCATCATAAATGCATGTGGTATTGGGTTCTCATTGTACTGATGGGGTTGAAAGAGAAAAGGACAGTTGAGATTTTTGGGTTTATATTCATCTGGGACAAATGATGATAAACTAGTAGTAAGGCATTCTTGTAAGAGAAATAGTAAACGTTTTTGAGATCAGTTTTCATATACAAATCCAAGTTGGTTGTCATCTTTTTGCTTTTCCTAGCAAGTTATTTGAGACTTGAATATCTGTATTGAAATTCAATCTGGAAAAGACTTAAATATAGATAGCTTATGTTGCATGCACTTCTGATTTATTAAACTAGCAAAACATCATCAAAATAGTACTTCTGATTAAGTAACATTTTAATAATCTGCAATTAAAATGAAATGGTTTGAAGCAGTTTTTGTGGTGGTGTTTCTTTCCTTCTTCCTTTTCCCCCACTTTTTCGTTGACAAAGAGTGACAGATGGATACTCTGGAAGTGATTTAACTGCGTTAGCAAAGGATGCAGCACTGGGCCCTATTCGAGGTAAGTGGCATAGATCTTTCTTTAGGTTTTGATAAAACTCAGTACCCTTCATATTAGAGAGAGCATATTTTTCTACATCTTTATAACTCTTAAACCTGTGCAATTAAGGTATTTAATTGGGTTTTTGTCTGTTCCTCGTAATATATAAGACTTACCTTGCACAGAGCCCTTCAGTAGCTCACCATGTGAAATGGACACTTTTTGTGTCTGAAGAGGAAAGCAGGATGAAGTGTTTTTCAAAGATTTGTGGGGTTTTTAATTCCTGCCTAGACTGGTGTCAGTTCTGTTGTATCTAAATTATTACTTGAATAGCAGTCTTTGACTGCATTGCTTGTCCTTATAAAGTGGTCAGATCTCCTTTAAGTCTAAAGGAAGGAATTACTGAAACACAAGCAACTTTATGTTGAAGGGGTTTTTTTTTTAGATATGGTTTGAATAGCATAACTTTTTTTATTTTTTAAATCTTCTTAATGTTGACTTGTGATCCAGATGACAATTGTGACTTAAGTAGACTTTTACCTGTATTTGTTGTTCTTCTGACATTTCCAGTTTTGAAAAAAGGTGGCCAGAGGAGAAGTATTCTGTAATATCAGCTTATTATGTATAAATAAAAATTTGTTGCAACTCCCTTAAATGATTTATGGGTAGGAGGTCTGTGTGTGTTTTGTGTCTGTGTTTCTTCTGTTATTGTTTTTTAATTGGGTCAAAAATCCTATAGCATGCAGTTTTGCCAGTGCATATCTCTTTGAAAGCAGCTGCTGGAAAGTAATGGTTTTTTTTACCCAATTACTTTCAGCTGTTGAGATCATAAGGCTCATCTTCCAAAATCCTGCATAATAACTGGAAAACAGAATTGCGTTAAATAGCTCTCACAGAAGACACCATGTCTCCTAAGACCTTGAATATATTTCTTTAGAGTAGCTGATTTAATAATGTATGCATTTAGGTATGCTGACAGATCACTTCACATGCAAGTCCATTTTGAGAAGAGACCATGAAATGTTGTACAACCTATTTCTTCCACCTGCTTCTGGCTTCCATATAAAAGAATTTATGTTTTTAATGTATTTAATGTCAATCTTACCAATCCTGCCTGGATTCTTTTTTTTTTTTCTTTAACCCCACCCTCATAGCCAAAGTTTGCTGTAATATGTTGATATCATTACAGTGTTGCAAGTAAAAAAAATAAATTTAAAAAAAGGAGTAAAATGGTGAAGGATACAGGAATTATTAGATCCCACCAGTACTGCATAGGGCAAGAAGCACTCTTGTGTGCCCTGATGGGTTTTATTTCTGTATTCTTGGCTGACAGTACCTTTCTTTCCTGAAAATTGTGCATGTTTGAGGGGTACAGGGGTTGTAGGTACCAGGAATAATATGGAAGAAGGCAGCTCTGTTTCCCATACTTTAGCAATAAAGAAGTAATTCTGCTACCACTTCACACTGTATCTGCAGTGCTTGAGTGTGGGAGCAGCCTGGTTGAGGAACTGATAAATGAGGAAGGAGGAGGTAAAAAATACATGTACCTTTTGGTGTATGGGATTATGTTGAGGCAGAGAGGTATAATTTTTAGCTTTGGGTTTTTTTCAGAATAAAAGTGCCTTTAACATGCTTTAGTTATGAGAAACAATGAAAGTTTTCTTACAAAACTTGCTGATCTATCTTTATTTTTACAGAATTAAAACCAGAACAGGTGAAGAACATGTCTGCCAGCGAGGTATGCTGTTGTAGCAGTTATGTTTTCCCCTTTGAATAGAATACATGCTCACCAGGAACTTTTAAGTCCCTATCTTTACACATAGTATCATACAAAATACCTAGCTTAACTTTTTGGGCGTATTGCCCTTTTTGATTACTCCTTCACTGAAGCAAATTCTTTACAAATAGTGATTAAGAAGAAAATCTGTCCTCAGGTGTCTGAAGTTTTGTGTAGTTTACTGGTTCTCAGGCATAAGAGCACCCTTTTTTCCACTTGTAAGTCTCTTCTCCTTAGTTTCAAGTAACCTGTCTTTTCCTTCACGCTGAACTGCAACTTGATCTGTAACCTATCAGATTTGATGTCTGAGCCCTGACTTTCATTTTCTTGCAGTTATTCCCCCAAAACATTCCTGGAAGTGTTATGTCAAATGATTTATTTTTTCTCCCTAAGTCATCTTAAGGAGAATCTCTGAGGGATTTTAAAACAGATTTGTTTGTGTATATGTATAATACTTACAGTTAATCATGTGGATAATTTAAAAAAAAATTAAGTTTGTTCCTCACCATGTATTGTGTCTGTAAACTTCAAAAGAAAAGGAAGAGGTTTGTCCTATCTATAAAAGTGTGCAAACCACAGTTATGCAGGGGAAAATGAAGCAGAACTTAATTCCCCCATTACTTTCTGTGTTTGGCCTTAGATCATAACTAAGACTATGATAACGTGGAAGAATTTGCTGCAGGAAGAGGAGAACATCTGTGATAATTTGTTGTAAATGCAATTTTACCTCCAATAGCCTAAAAACACTAGTTCCAAAGAAACATGGGGAATCTTCTCAAGTTGTATGTTAGTACTCCTTTAATGATGAGACTGCTTGTTCCACACACTTTGGTTATCTCCCATCATGTCTGGCCATTTCTCTATATGAGAAATGTCTGCTTATAATCATGTCCTCAGCAAACAGCTGAAAAGCATGTGTTGAATCAGAGAGGCTAGAGAATCAGGATTACTTGGCTGACAGCATACTATGGGCTGAGTACAGCTGTGGTACAGGGATGAACTTTCAGTGCCTTACTCTCCCAGTAAGCAGAGCTATGCCTAAATGTGTTAAAAATTTCTAAGTCTTTCTCTTCACTCAGTTCTGTGCCCTCATAGGCACCAGCTTGCACCACCTGGTGAAACAGCAACAACACAATCTCACAGGCTATTAAATAACAAGGCAGACATTATGATTACCAAATGTTAGTTTATTAAAAACTGTCAGTACTGATAGCCTTTAACCACAAAGCTCTTGCATCAGGTCATAGTCACAGAACAGCCCAAGTTAGAAGGGACCTTGAAAGATCTGGTCTAACATTTCATGGGAAAGGCAGCATAGATGAGATTATCTAGCACCCTATGCAATTGCATCTTGAAAATCTCCAGCAGTGGGGACTGCCATGTCCCCAAGGAGGCTGTTCCAGTGAATGGCTGTTCTCACTGTCAAAAATTTATTTCTTATATCAAGATGAAGTACTCATAGAATACGCTTTGTTAAAAGTGGAAACTGAGGTACTTCAGGGATAAACTGCAAACCTCTTGTGATCCTGATGTCTTTCACTTTCTGTTTAGATGAGAAATATCAAACTATCAGATTTCACTGAGTCTTTGAAGAAGATAAAGCGCAGTTTGAGCCCTCAGAGCCTGGAAGCATATATTCGCTGGAACAAGGACTTTGGAGATACCACAGTGTGAAACACTACTTGAAGTGAAGCACAGTGCTGCCTGAGGAGAATTGGTAGAGACTACTGGAAAGCAGCCAGAGTTTACAGGACTGCACAGATCTTTCAGTATCTGCATTTAAACTTGAGTTAAAGAAAAAATTATTCAATGTGAATTGTGTTCATGGAAGCCTCTTTGCCGTTTAGTGAGGATTTACACACTGTAAGTAAGAGCACAATAGGACTTGAAATAAGATTCCTAGCAATCTGACTATGGTTTGAACAATAATATGTATTTTGTTTCACCTAGAAGGCTCTGATGATATCGATCATTGGAAAACCTCTTCCCTATGTTGTGTGTGAGGGTTTTTTTTGTTCTTAAGTTTGCCATGACATTGGTGTCTGGCTTTCTTCCTTATAACTACTAACTTAAAATTGGAGGTTTGTAAACTTTGGTTTCACTTTTCACTTTTTTTTATCCTTAATGTGCCAAATAAAACAATTTCCCTATGCAGAGAGGAAGAACAGCATTGGGGAATTATGACTATTAAAGTGTAAAAAGCAGCTGGTCTGTTATTATTTGTCTTTTTGTTTAGTTGTAATGTGACTGTATTGTTCACAGAGCAGTTTTAAAGACCTTTGATAGCAGAACAGCAAAGAAACCCAACCCTATAAAATGAATTCAAACTGTCTTTTAAAAAATTACTAAATAAAAAAATAGACTAAGGCATTCATTTCCTGGCAGTATTTTCTCTTAACGCATTTTGTAACGCTTCCATTGGTAGAATGTTTGCTTACGCTTATGGTGTACAACTAGAAGCCCAGCCGATGTTTGAGAGAGTAAGTGATGCTAATTGTCAAGTTTCAGAAATGACGTGTTTCTACTCTGTATTTTGGTCTGTTTATGATAATTGAAAGTAAAACTTCCATTGTGATAATTTTTTTAATCTACACATGTAAGCATTAAAATATGAGGCTACATGTTTAATACACAGCACACATTAATGTTTTTATAGCTTTCATATGTTTTGGTTTATATATTAAAGTATGAAACACTCAACTGATCTGCTTTTTTAAAAAGCAACTGCATCTTTGTACAAATACTTGTTTTTATTATATAAATGACAAGCTATTAAAAGAAAACCACTTAAGTGATAGCCTTTAAATACTGTAATAAAGGAAAACATCTTTGCCTTTACTTCTAAAGGCCTGACATCTTGTTTACAAATTCTTCATGGATTAAATACGGATACTTGCAAGGCAGAACACTAGTTCCTTGTTAGAGCAGGTTTGTGGGGGGCTTTTTGTTGCTTGTTTTTTTAAAGACAGCTCTCCCAACTTAGTGATATTACAAAAATGCATATTGTTTACAGTTGTTCTAAATAAATTGAGCTTCGTTTGCTTTAGGTCTTAACAGAAAATTTTGTTCTTAATTTTTCATTTAACTTATTTTTTTCTAAGTAGGAGTAAGTCAAATATTTCTGAGACTACTCATCTGAAAGTTGACTATAAGTAATATATTTTATATATATTTATGTATGAAAAAAATCCCTAGCTAATAGATGCAGTGTAAGTATAGTAATATGCAGAGAGGATTCTGTGCTCACTACATAGTATTGGGTACTAAAGAGCTGAAACTGTGTCAGACTTTTTGAGATGCACAGATGCAATATGTGTGAGATTCTGGTTTTTTGAACCAGAGATGCTTTTAACTGATCTTAAGATTAAAAGCAATTAAATGAGAAGACTGTGTTACACTAGCATGCCTTTGAACTAGTCTAACCAAACCACTTCTAGCCTCCTAAGGGTGTGACTCTCAAATGTATGTGTGATGTAAAGGAAAATTGTGACTTCTGTTCCCCTGGAGAAGTAAGAAATGCGAAAAGTTTTCAGTTTCTTAAATCTTGTGTCTTGCTTGCTTTGCCTTAGTTCTGCCTTCAGTAGACCATGTCTTGTTGCTGGAGACTCCAGGCTGACTTTATCTATATTTATCATAGGTTTCATAGCCCTAAGCTTGAATATTACTGTTTTATTTGCATCTGCCAAATAGCTACACAGCTAAGAAAGGCCCTTGGTCTACCCATTCATAAAGCTTGTCAGCTTTCCTTGAGATCCTTTGCAAATGTGAACTTGGAGGGTAACACTTCTGGTTTTGAGCATTCCTAAGTATTTGTTATCAAACTCTGTTTTCCACCACTTAATTTTGAGGAACATACTGGTATTTATTTCAAATACATACCTATGGTGTGCAATAGGTACCTGAAATGTAAAGTTCAATGTTCCCATCCGCTGAAACACCACCGGTAAGCACCACAAAGGGTCAGAAGTCTGAGCTGCTACTTTTTCCCCTTCTGAAGAAAAGGGACTGGCCCTTTTGCTTCTTTGTACAACCAGTGTGACTGGTACCGCTGCCTTTTGGTTATCTATTCTACTCTGGTGGTTTTCTGCAGAATGGATGGAGGACAGCTCTATGAATTACTTCTAGAACACAGTAATAGGAACTTAATTTTGTTCTGCAGCATCAGTTTGTCCCACAGCTGCTGGATTTTTAGCCCATGCTCAAGTGCTGTTTGGTTCATTAATAGCCTTTAAATGTCTGTCTTACACTACTTTCTGAGTAGTGTCTTTTAAGAATCATTCTGTTCTCCTCAAGGGATTATCTTGCATCTTCTGGGTTTTTGTTTTATATACACTGAGGAAGTCCCAGCTCAGTGATTTTCATCTGTGTGTTAGATTAACTATGTATAAAAGTTAATCTGGGGGAGAGAGGGAAAAAACCCAACCAACAAAAACAAAACACCACCAAAAAATATTACCCTGCTCACCCCCAAAAAACCCAACATCCTCCACAAAACAAACAAACAAAACCCAAACCCCCTGTATTTCCCAAGTCTGTGGTATCTTATATAGAATTTTGCAATTGCATTTACCATGAAATCAGATTATGTTCTAATACAGCATCTGGAATTGGGATAAGCAGGACAGCAGCTTGGATGCTTTTAACCTTTGCGAAAATGGGCATTACATTAGCTCTCTAAACTGTTTGTTTGGTTTTTTTCCCCCTGAATCTGCCCACTGCTAATGAATGAGTGACTTGACCCACTTTATTGAGATTAGGAAGCAGCTTGTCTGGCCCTTTGGAGATGTGTTTTACTGACTTAAAGTAGAGCAGTTACTGGAGGGAGGAAGAAAAACCCAAGCCCTCTGTTTCTTTTAGCAGCCTTCTTCATACATCTTTGCCTCTTTTTGTTAAGCAGAAAGTGAACCTTTTATCTCTCTCTGTGTTGGAAGAACAGTGTCTTCTCAGTCAGCAGGTTGCTGCTTTTAGTGGCAAAACAAAAATTCAAGCGCTGTGTGATGCTCTTTTTCCTTAAAATGAGAATTCGTCGTCGTATTGTTGACTTTTCTGTAGAGTGCACCAAACCTGTAGAGGTTCTCTCCTTGCGGCTAAGACTAAACCATCACTGAGTATTAAGGATAAGCCTGAAACTAGGGTATTTATCCTCAGACTTCACAGAGCTCTGTGTATTAGAAAGAGGCATTCTGGCCGAGATGTCTGACAGACTCTACTTCAGAAAGTCAGTTGTTAATACAGTTTTGTTGAATATGGCCCTGCAGCTTTGTGTAGATGATAAATGTGATAGTAACACTTTAAAATGGAGAAGAATGGGACCTCTGAACTGAGAAGGATTTTGTTGTCACTGTGCTAATTAGAGACCATTGCTGATTTCACTGTTAGGTTCTCTCAAATATTTTTAAAATGACAGTTTTTATACATTTAACTTACTCGGACAATTAACTGTAACATCTGATATAGAATAAATAGTATTTTTTCTATTCTTAACAAGCAGGTTTTAGCACTGCTTGGCACTGCTGCCAAGTCCACTTACTGAAATTTAAGTACTTTGCACTGAGAATACTGATGTCAAATACACTGAAAAATTGAACCAATCCATCTGTTCTGCAGCTGGTATAGAAAGCAGTGCTGTGCTTGGTGTTTCCTTAACCACCTCCGGGGAAACTTTGTGCCCTAGATTCTTACAGTGCTTTCCTACCCAAGATGTGGATAATGGGTAGTTGTCCCCACGACACCCTTACCTTGCTATTCCAGTGCTTTAGTGATGCTTCTGCATGCAGCAGCTTTGGGAGGTGGCAAGCACTGTTGTAGGTTACAGATTTTCATTCATTGTCTGTGGCAGTCTAAGGCTTTTGTGATGTTTTTTGTGATTGGGGACTTCTACCAGATATCAAAAATGGAATGAAAAGTAGCAGCAGGTAGTGAATGCAAAGTTGTTATCTCTGTCATTGTGCTAATTAGAGGCAGTTGCTGATCTCATTGTTAGCTTCTCTTGAGCTGCTATTTAGTGTTGAAGGATGTTGTTTTACTCACTCACATGAACTTTCATGCTTAGGATGATCTGCTGGTCATTCTAAGAGCCAACCAGTGGATCAGTTATTTTCTTTAAATATTGTTTTCAATATCTTCTCTTTTAAATATTGTAACTGTAATTCCACAGGATGAGGAAGTTAAACTGTCGCTTCCTGCAAATACAAAATCATCTTCTGAAGTATGGGGAAATGTGTATTGTATTTTTCCTGCTTCTCATGTAAATTGTTAACTGTCTTGGAGTGGAAACTGTTTACTTTGTGAATAACTACCTCCTGAGTTTGGCAATAATTGGCAAGATACAAACTCCTCCAGTGGATTAAGTATATTGGGTAAACACTCTGGGTTCTTCAGAGTTCGATCTTTTGATTTGCAAATTCTTGACATGATGTCTGGAAACTATGGTGATCAGCCTGGTTTTGCTGTAAGACTTTCCTTGCCTTCATAAGATGCACTTCTTGGAAATCCTGTGTCAGAGGAAAAAGTCAACGTTTGTTGTAGTTGGTTAATAGAGGTGTGTTCTTTTAAGATCCTAGGGGCGTACCATCTCAGTTCTGCAGGGTTTTTTAGCATGAGGAGTGGGGAAGGAAGTCCTTTAATCCTTGGACACCTATCAAAGGAACTGGAAATACAGAAACTGTTTTTGCCACATGATTCCAATTTTTATTCACGTGAAGGGCTAGTCAGTATTTTTCAGAAATCTGAATTTAAAGTGACAAAAACCAAAGGTGGAGACAAACACTATGCCCCACCCCTCTTAAATATATTGGATGACTCCAGTCTGGGATGGGGTTAATTCTTGCGTTTTGTTGTTTTGAAGCATTTTTGTTTCACTGGTCTTTTGTTTTCTGAAATGTTAAACACCATTTTATTAATAAGCAATGTAAAAAAAGGCATGATGAGCAGTCACATAGCTTTAGCTTCACAATAAAATGTTGCATTTGTTCTGTTCTTACTGTTTTCTCGTCTGTTTATCAGATAAAATGTCTGAAACAAATATCCTTTTCATTAAACCTGAAGTCTATTAAATTGCTGCTGGTTTTTAAAAAAATAAGATGAGATGTTAGATACCAGATGATGGAAAAACACATTTAAATACCTCATTTAGTTTCTATAGGACAGACCTCAAGTTCTTAAAAGTAATGTAAACAGAAGTGCTATTTCCTAAATAAATGTGCTGAAACGGGAAGTGTGTATTTATCCTACTCTTGCTAAAAAACATTGAAAACCAGGAGGTTTCACATTGCTCTGGTAGTCACGTGAGGTCCTGAAAACAGCTATGTGGAGCTAATTTACTTGATACCAAAATGACAACTTTTCTTTTGCTAGAGGGAGAGCACTGCTATTATTTTTGAGGTAATGATCTAAATTCTGCACTTAATCCCCTCTCCTTACTGTTTGCCATTCTTTCTAGCCGTTGTCTTGAGGCTGCATCTGTACTGCTAACAACTGCTGAGGCTTTCTGTTCTTACAGTTACATCCTGAAGATACGATTAAAACAAACAACAAAGGTTAGATTGGGGTCTCTCAAAAAGCAGCTATGTTCACTGCCTTCAACATCTCATTGTATCTATCACTGTTCAAGCAAGCAAACCAAATAAAAATCAATACAGCAATCAGGAAAATTAACCCCAATATTTTGGACTGAAGCATAAGAGCTATTACTGCTTCTGTCAGGCGTTAATTCCTTGGGACAAAAAGACACCATTGCTGTCTGGGGAGGGACAATTAATTATCCAGCATCTCTCTCTGGCTGAAATGCTGCTACTTGGAGGCAGATTCCGAACTGCTAAAATTATTTCAAGTAGCAATTTTGTGTATACATTACAGATATTCAAATAGACTTTTATTCTTCTAGAGGAGATGCTCAGATAAATTTAGTGAAGAAGCAAGAGCCTGAAAGCAATATCCCAGCACTTGCTATGTTGAAAACTAGAGAGATGATGGACTTGGCAGCACAGCCTGGTCTGAAGTGTGTTGGGCTAATTAGAAATCTTTTCTCACTCCTAAGATGGTGTGAGACAAGGCTCCATGCCTAGTGTCAGGTGTAGGCATACTTCAGATGAAATCTGAACTTTATTTCTGTATTTTAATGTTTTAAGTTTACCAGAAAAAAAATGTAAGAAAAAATTAGTTTAAAGATTTGTGGTTTAGTGGGTTGTTTGGTATATGCATATACATATGGCTCTGGAATAGACAAGCATTATGCAACCTTCTCTAATTTTTTATTCTGTTTGTAACGGTAATACAGAAAATGTTATGTAGTGGTGAAGGCAGAAATTTATTATTTAACTGAAATCCATCTCTCAACATGTGAGTGATTTATTGGTGCTGTGGTATAGCTAAAAAAAAAAAAAGAGAATTAAGAGAATTTCAGAAGCCTACAAACAACCTAATGAGTAAAGTGTGTTGTTTTCACCAACTGCTTTTGAAGATTCCAGGTTTCTTGCAAATATATATTGTAAGCACAGTATGTTCTTTTTAATACCGTAACTTCTATTATTTTCAAATCTCATTTTAGTGATTTCTAAAAGGCCTCAAACTTCCCTCAGTTTTAAGACATCCTTGAAGATTCTTCACATTCTGCATATAACAAAATTACTATCAGCTGTGCTATTAGCTGTGGTATTTCTCTTCTGTGAATTGTAGAACTGAAATTTCTTATAACTCTTCCGGGAAGAAATACGCTAAGACTTGAAGTAATCAAAAAAGTAACCAAACAACTTTGTATTTGTGGAGAGTATCGTACAGATAAAATGTTACCCCTGTGGCTTACCTGGCTTCTGATTTCCTGGTTAAATTTGAATGGACACTGCAGCCTATGGAGAGTTTAGGTACCACAGCAGTGCAGTTGGAATTCTCTTCCCTGTCATGCAGATTTTACAGACTGCAAAAGGAGATTTTTAAAAAATTGTTCCCAAAACTACTTCTGTATACTGGAAAGAACTTTATTACAGCCAACAGCTTAGAATGAGCAGGTTGGAGACATTGCATTACCTGTCCAGTCACTCCCACCCACAGTCCAGTAAGTCTTTTAGTGTATTTCACAGAACAAATTACATGCAAATAACATTTCTTACCACTTCATCTATGGTCACTGGATAGCTGAGTGGGCTGTTAAGAGACCAAAGCCAGGACAGTGCTAGAGAAGGTGGCTTCAAGTATCTTCCTAGGCACAATAATATCTGTGAATAAAATATCTAGCTTTGGTTTTTATTCCTACCTCTTTTCACTTACTGCTCAAAGACAATAAAAAAATCAACTGACTTGTGGCTAAATCTTTCTCTATATTAAATTCCACGCAGGTGTTTTGTAACATGATTTTCCTTACCAGAGCTATGCTAACTTCTAAGAAAACTTTAAGTCTTCTATTTTGTTCCTTCTGAAGTAAACCGTTGACACAGTTTAGTGGCGGACCGGTCAGGTCACCCAAGGAGATAGCTGTGACCTTGCAGCCCTTGTGTTTCCATGTCCCAGAGCCTCGGTAATGGCAGTAACCGTACGTTAAACACGGCTCTGTGGTTTTCTTCCCACAAAGTCTGCCCTCTGTTTCACACCACGACAAACTTTGGGATGGGATTAGACAATTCACTGTCCTGAATTGTAACGCTTCCTATGGTTTAACGCTTTCACAGCGACGGGCACCAAAAGCAGTGACCGCATTTTCCACAGTGTTCCGTGCTGCTGAGAGCTCCCGTCCTTTCCGTGTTGCACACTGACAGAAAAAAATTCCCCCTGCAAGGCGCGTTAATGCAGAATACAGCAGCAGCGAAGGTTGGCTGTAGTGACGCCATCATGATTTTAGGTGTTTTTCTGCATGAACCGGTGAAACAAAACCGTCCTTGCGATTTGGAGTATCGTGAACACCACGACAAGAACTGGGACCCTAAGCCGAAGCTCCACTTCAACGGTCCTCTGAGGGGCGCCATTTCCGTCACGCGTCACATCCGCTCCTGGCCTCACAGCTCCGTTCGTTGCCGTGGAGACGGAAGCCTCCTCCGCCTCTTCCGGCTTCGGATGGCGCCGTCTCTTCCGGTGCGGGGAATATGGTGAGTGGCCCCCACTGGGGGCGGGAGGAGAGGTGTGCGGGGAAGTGAGGAGAGGAAGAGGAAGGTGAAGGTGAAGGTGATGGTGATAGTGG
>NW_010202054.1:0-30442 GCF_000695765.1 Mesitornis unicolor
CTTCCCAAGTGCAGGACCCGGCATTTGGCATGTGTACCTCTAACAGTATTAGCTACCTTTCGTTATCTGGTTTCAGTATATGTATTTTTAAAAAGGAAGAAAAATCTTTCATCTTTTCAGTAGGTTACTCAGTTCAGCTTACTGGCGGCAATTATTTTTCACAGAAACTGTTAACCTCCGCCTATTGCAAGAAGTGGAGAACTTAACTCTAAAAAACATTGTCACTGTAGGGTGATGTTAACAGGTGCAGCAGAGTTAGTGACAAAACTCTAGGCTCTTCTGGTCAACAGCAAAATACCAATTGCTTTCAGCATGCCAGGAGAGCACAGCACAGACTGAATATTGGCTAGGGAATTCTGAAGCAACCTTTTAGCTCCAGAAGCATTTCCTTGTAGGAGAAGCCAAATGTATTTTGAAGCAATGGATTTGGATAGCTTGCTCTGCTGCCATCTTCATGATCCATAAATGGAAACTTTATGCTATTGATCTGGTTTCTCTCAAAAGAATTAAGCTCTCTTCTCCTCTTTGAACACATGACAAACCAAAGAGAAACCGTATTAAAATGAGAAAGCAATAGGTGGAAATGGCAATGCTCAGTCATTCTGCATTGACTGTGGTTTTTGTTGACAGTACATGAAAAATGAAGAACTAGGTCAACAGGAATGCTGAAAGCTTCCTTTTGTGGTGTACTGCTAATGATCCTCATGGCCATCATCTTGTTGATGTGAAAGACAGTTTAAACATTGACTAGTCAAAGCTGAAGTGAAGCAGATTAACCATCCACTCTTCTGTGGCTATTGAAGGCCAGTAGATATACACAACCTGGAATTTCATAAGAGGGAACAGACCCTTTTCACCCATGACTTCAGGGAACCCAAAAATATATACCTTAAGAGATTCCAAGTAAGACCCCATAGGTTCTGTTAGCTTTTTAATAGCTGCTGAGTGGAACCTTGGTACATCAGTAAACACCAGAATATATGTTCTGGTACATATTAGAATATCATTATGTGCTGAAATATAGAATGCCTTCACTTTCATAATCTAAAAATGAAAAAAATTTTGTCACTTACATGAGCCTGAATACTGCTCCCCACAAGGTTTGAGAATGAAATTAACCCTGTTCTATCAACCTCTTTTTTTCTTTTTTAGATCACAAGTAGTCTTACACACTAGAGGTGCAATATGCTGCTACAGATTTGACTAATGTATTAATATTTAAGTACTTAGTCTTGCTATTTTTATCTCCTCTTCACCTCTGTAAAGTGGTACTCAGTTACTGGCATTTTACCTAAAAAGGAGTAAGTTTAATAATAATTTAAAAGTTCAACTGTTTTGGGAAAAAGGTAATTGTTTCCCAAGGTGAGTATTTAAGATTGTCTGGAAAACACAGAGACAGAAGAAAAGTGTTTGAATTTTTGAAAAAAGTTAGATATAGAAAAGGGAAAAGGACTGTTTGTACTGGACAATAATAATAAATCAAGAAACAATTGGCCGTAAGTCCAAAAGGAAAACATGATTCCATGTGAACATAAGGAAAAACTTTTTCACTGTGAGGGTGACAGAGCACTGGCACAGGCTGCCCAGAGAGGTTGTGGAGTCTCCTTCTCTGGAGACATGCAAAACCTGCCTGGACACCTTCCTGTGTGACCTGGTCTAGGTGATCCTGCTCTGGCAGGGGGGTTGGACTGGATAATCTTTTGAGGTCCCTTCTAACTCCTAATAGTCTATGATTCTGTGAAAGATTTGCTGGTAAGCTCCAGCAGCTTAGCTTTGGTAATGCAGACTGGCTATAAACTCAGTTTTAACACTCAGAGTAAGTCAGGCTTGCAGCTGCTTTGCATCATCTGAGCACTGCAAAGAGTTGCAGCAAGACAGTTGTAACACCAGTGAATTTAGCCTCTTATGTGGTTATTCAGATAACACTTTTTCACACAGTGTAAGGGCAGTCTTAATACAAATGTGCAAGTGACAGCCTGAGACATGAGCATAGTTATTCCACCTTCGCACAAACCACAAGCTTTTTCTTGCAAGAGAGAGCCGGGAGCATGTGCTCTTGGGCACTGCGCTTTTTTGATTCTTCCCTCTCTGCCCTGTTCTGCCAGGGAGGCTTGTTCTGTCTGTCTCACTCTCCTGTATAAAGACTGGCATTTAAACACATGCCAAACCGTATGAGGTTGTAATGTTACAGGCAAATATCCAAGAAGGATCACAACAAGACCAGCACACTCCTTTCTTGTATAGCTTGTGGAAGGCTGAGTTCACGTGTTAGTCCTGTATACTAATATAGTCTGACCCATTGCCAAGGCTTTCACTTTTTTTTTTCCTTTTTTTACACTTAATTTTTAGAAGTGGCACTTGCCTGTCCTTGCCAGTTCTCTTTGCTTCCACTTCACACATGCACTTTTGCACCCACTGGTGCATTTTTGACCCAGGCCCACAGAATTGATGATCACAGAGGTGATGCTTACACAAGCTTTATGAATCTGTGAAGAATAATTAAGGGAATGAAATGCAACATTAGCATTATATTTCCACACACCTCTTAAAAAGATGCAGTGGTAACTGCTTACCCCTTATGAGAGGTGTAACTACTGTCTCATTGATGGATGGAACTGGTTCATGGATGTCACTTGCCCACTTGACAGATACAGCTTTTGGAGGGGAAGAGGTGTTGGGGGACAAAACTGAGTGTGAGAATCACTGAAGAAAATGTAGAGCACAAATTTGCAGGAAACAGGGCTTTACCAGTCCTACATGTAATGGAATAGCTGGATTGATCTAATATCTAAAATAGCCAACTATTTACATATAGTATTTTAATCTAAATTTACTTTCTTTATCTGACAAAACATATTAACTGTAATGACTGCAAACATATGGATTTCATCCTTCCTGCTTCTTAGTTACTTCCAGTAATTATTTCTGTGGTTGCAGATTTTGGGTTGTGTTGCTCATCTCCAAGCAGAGAGAAGCAGGCTAAGCTCTGCTATGGAAAACAACAACAGCAGTTTCCCAAAAGCATTGGCAAGAGCATGGCACCTTGTTCTTTGCAAAGGGCAAGATTGTGCTGACTGTACTTCTGTTTATAAGCACAGTGCTTAACAAATCACAATTCCAGCAGTAGAGCTGTAAGCAATCTTGATTCACTGCTGCTTGTACAACATTGCAGAGAGTGTCATTGCCATGTGTGACTCCCACAAAGCCACAGACAGTTGTTTCTTTTGATGTTACTGTATATAGCATGCTGACCTGCACGTGTAGCATCTAGTAGGAGAAAATACTTCTACCATGGCCTTTCAGTAAAATATCTATTATGATTTTTAAAATCAAATTATGGATTGTACATAAGCATTCTCATTTCATACTTATCTTTAGATGCACTTACACTCATTTGAAATCTTAGTCTTTCTGAACCCTTAAGCATCCTTACTCATGGTATCTAATGTTAGCCATACCATTTATTAAATGATGTGGATTTTTCCCTTTTGCTTGTGTGTGGATCAGGAGCACAGAATAGATCCTCATCTCCTTAGCGGTAGAAGCTGAACACAGACTGCGAAGGGCTCTGCACTGGATAGTTTTTAAATGAGAAGTTTTTCCTTGTGCTAGTTTGCAGTGCAGATGTACCTGCATAGATGTCGCTGGCAGAGCAAGCCCCACACTGTTCTGTAAATACCCAGGGCAGTAGATCATATGCTAGGGCAAAAGGGCAGGAGTGATTAAGACAATATGTGATTTGACTGTCCTCACCTGGTAATTGGTCTCTAGAAAAGGATACACAATTTGCTTTACCCTGAAGTGGTGCTGAGCCCATGTCAGGAGCTGGGGGATGTTACTGGCATGGTGACAAACCCCCATGCCTCCTATAAACACTGTGAAACCTGGATGCACTCCGTGCTCTGCTTCTGCAGCTCTAATGTACTGCTGGGCTTGTCTTGCCTAATGTGAGCTTTTAAAACCACTGGTAAACAAAATTGTAACAGTTATGTGTACAAACCCCAGTGGGCTACGACTGCGAAGGAAAAGCTGGGGAAGCATAGAGGATCATTAATTTTTCCCATGGTGTTTGACTCAGCATGTGATCTTTTGGCCAGGAAAATACTTGAGGCAGTGCAGTTTGTAACACTTCCCCCAGAGGCTGTCATAACCATGCTTTAGGCACTGAGTCACAGATGTTTACTCAATCATCATTGCACACCCTGGTTTCTAAGAATTACACAGAGATGGGTTCAGCGAGGCTCGTTTCGTGAATGGCCCTTTCTGATAGCAGGCACCCAGTGTATAAATTCTCCTCATACATTTTCCTGCAGTTCAAATTACAGTGCTTGATTAATTGATTTGACTGAAGAGAATGCACCAAGTAAAGTTCAAATGGAAAGAGTAAGCAGCTGGACACATGTTCACTTTCTTTCACAGTCTTGTTAGTTAATTTTGGCTGATGATCTCATCCAAACTGTGGTACTGAAGTGTATTCACAGCGCTGTCTCACTGAATATAGATAATGTTCCCGAGCTGTTGGAAGTGTGAAATACATTTTATATAGGGCCAAATTCTAGTCCTCTTGATATCTGTGGGAGAATTGCTGTGCTTTCAGGGGATCGGTATTTGGCCCTTGATGTCCTCTTTGAAAGTTGCTGGGTTTGGGTTTGTTTGGATTTTTTTTTCTACTATGGGCATTCAGAAAACATCCAATGCATCAGAAACGCTCTGTTGTTGCATATATAAAATTCCTCTCAACAGAAAGATTTTTAGCAAGCTTGTTGGAAGAGTTTTCCAAACCATTCAGACAGAAGACTTGCTTTAAAATTGTGGCTTATGCTCTTTAAAGGAAGCTGATTATCATCAAATTTCAAAGGAGTAGGAGATTTGCTGCCTTTTTGTACTGTAAGCAAACTGCTCTCTAGAAGTCCCAAACCTAAAGCTGGCAAAGCTTCTAATATATCCATGATAGCTCTTTGGTTTGAGTTTTTATTGTGTGTCATCAATAGGGAGAAACAGACTTTACTGAATTCAGAATACTGACTAGCTATGAAGTCCTATAGAGATATTTTATATCCTTTTTCCCTCCAGCAAAATTTTGCATTCAGTGCAACTCACTAGTAAATGAAAATAATGTGCATCAGGAAAGATGTAGACATTTCTATAAATTAATTCTTATTCTTCCCTTACATGTAAGAATGACACCTGTGCATCACCAGTCCACAGCCACGTTTCAGGGGGCTAAGCTAACCACTGTCAGGAGCATGAAGCAGAAACTTCCCTTTCCTAAGGAGAAAGTTGGTGATAGGAAGTGTCACTGTGAGTGAGCAGGGGCTGCCAGGGACAGCCAGTCTGTCACACTGCTGCTGCTCTGCCTACAGAGGCAAGACAGAGACACATGGAGAACAGCCAATCTCTTCCTTGTGTGCATTGCATGAAGCCTGTGTGAAACAGTATCAGTGTTTATTACTAATTTCAAGCAAGGTGACGAGGTCTGAGGGAAGAAGTGCTTTAAAGAACAAAAAAAAAAAAAGCAGCAGAGGCTGGGAAGCAGCTGCGGGTTCTCTAATCGTGCTCCAAAACTATCAACCTACCACTCAGCTACACAAAATACATTTTCCTTCCCATCTCACCAAGTTTTCCTTCACTGTCAGAGACTGTATTCCTTCCTGGGCACTTCTTGTTGAAAGATGAAGGATGCTTTTGTTCTGACAACAGAGCACAGAAGTTAAGGTTCATCTTCAGAAATGAGATGTGGTCAAAAAGATTTAGTAGATCACACTTACTCTAAATTAATGGTCATGTTAGAGATTACACTGATAAAATTTTATCAAATAACATACCACATTTCCCTCAGTCTCTCTCTCTCCATCCTGGTCTTTGGTAATAATGTAAATGCAACTTGGCTTTTTGTAGATCAGCAAAACAGTTAATAAAAACGTTTTTTCTTTCTAAATAAGTAGTACAAGGTACTGTGTAACATCCTCTGTAATAGGGAACCACAGCAAAGCTAACGTGGTAGCTCCTTGGAAGAGTTCTTCCAATCTTTACTATGTTTTCATGTTTTGTGACAGGAATGGTCAGTCGGGACAGAACAATTTAGACTTCACTTCAACATACTTTCTTTGGTTACAAAGGAAAAAAGTATTTAGCTTCTCAGACAGTAAAAATTTAATAAAAACTTGTCAATGTGAATTTTGGATGCATGAAAATAGTTGATGAACCAATTTTGAAAAATCCCACCTTCTGCACTGTCACCACCATAGATAGCGACATCTGAACCACACTGGACTTCAGTCAGCCCATTTCTGGATGTTAGGGAGCACTACAGTTACACAGAGTAGTTACAGGAATGTCACATTTAGGAAACTACTGCACCTTTCCTATAGTGTTGAATGTCTCCAGAAGGTAGTTCATTGTACATATTTAGATGAAGCAAGCTGCCCTTCCTTCTCTATAAACTAGAGAAGAGCCATAAAAGGTTAGATAAGAGAGTCAAACTCCATAGCAGTTATGCCGATACGGCCTCTTATATGGTCGTGGCTGGGATGAAGCAGCTGGAGATGGGGCTACTGTGAAGCTGCAGGAGTTACAGCAGCTCAAGGCTGAACCTGCTCTAGTCCTCAATAGGAAAGTGTTATACATTAAGATATTAGGAGTTTGTGTCTGGTCTAGTGTTACACTACATTTCATTCCTAAGCTGAGTCTCAAAAAAACATTGAGTGCTTTCTTTAAAACACCTGAGAACTTTCAGTAGAGCTGAGAAGCATGTGCTGGGTGTAGGCGGTAGGTCAGCTGTTCCTCCCACAGACCACAATGCCACAGGAGGACTGGCAGCAACAAAAAAGGTGTTGTCAACCTGGACAGATTGATACAAGGGATCTGACCTCTTTAAGTGCTAGAAAAGGGAAACCAAAACTCAAACATGGCATGCTTGTTAGTCTTTGTGTCAGATCACATAATAGATGCCTCCATAGATCGAAGTATATTAATGGATTTGTGTGGTTAAAAAGAAGAAAAAAAACTTCTAACAAAAAAAAGGATGACTAAAATAAGTACATGTAGCTTGACAGTATATTTTCTTTTAGGAAAATCTGGAATAAAAGCAACATTTATGCACACTAAGCAGATGTTTATGATTAGTTCTCAGTTAACATCGCCCAGCTGGCCATGGATGGCTTTATGGAGGGGAGAGCATTTGAAAATGTCACATGTTTACATAAATCAAGAATATGGCAGTCATGGCACTGGGGCAAAAGTGCTACATTTCCCATTTTAGGTAACTCAGATCATATCATAGGACAGTGAGGTATACTCAGTTACCAACACTGGATTTTTCCTAGGTGCAATGTGTTATTTACTTTATCCATGCATTTCTTGGGAAGGTGCTTCCTGCTCAAAGGTGTTTTGCAGCAACCCTCTCAGCATCAGTGATACCTATTGGGCGAAACCAGCAAAGGCCTCCTTTTGCTTTTAGCTACTCTGCTGTTACTCAATGTGAATCAAAAGCTGTTTGTAATCCTTAAACTGTATTAGAAGGCATAATGCTATCACATAAATTTTTTGCAGGGAAAGATTCAGGTACAGTACCATGACTCTGATCCCCAGTTGAAATAAAGTTAAACGCAAATGCTATAATGAAAAAATACCAAACCCAGAAAAAAACCCACCACAACAACCCCCCCCCAAAAAAACAAAACCAAAACCAACCAAACAAACAAACAAGTCCAAAAAAACCCCAAACTGATACTTCATTTCACCTGATTTTTTTTCTTTCACTTCATACTTGGTAGATAATATAGTTGTATATCTAATAACTTTCAAGAAGCAGGTTTTACTTGTTATGTGGCTCTCGAGGCATGTAAGTGATGCAAACAAAACCTCAGAATCTGAGCTATCCACGTTTCGTAATGTGGAGTGCGTTAGAATTAATATATAACATTTACATGCATTTTGTGCTGCATGGAATGACTGTTTTAAAATTGTGGTGGTATTATATAGTCTAGCACAAGTTAACTGGTTTTCTTTTGGCCAGCTTATATTGTGCTCATTAAGAGAGTATTAATTTCCAGAATAATCATTTTTACTTTCTGGCCTCATTCTGCTAGCATATCTTATGTAGGAGAATATCCATCTTTGTGCACCTACATGTGCAGACATGAGTGCAACTTTGAAGGATGAGAAGGATGATGTTGCCAAGGTAATTATTACAATTAAACAAGAGCATAAATGAATTCTTCCAGAGAGGAATTAGTGCTTCCTTCTGTAGGTGTATCTAAATAGTATCACTAAACCTGGTTACAGATTAATGCAATCCATTCTCTGGTCTGCAGAAACGTGTAATTGATAGACATGCTTTTATATCTGAACTTAGCAAAAGCTGTTAGCATACTATGCTTGCCAAACTACTTAGTTTTGTGTACTTAAACAAAACGCAGTAAATTAAAGCAGCCATCTGAATACATGTGAGAACTTTGGTAAACACATAGTTATAGGAGTGAGAATTTAATGAAATATAGTAAACAGATTAGAAAAAAAATTAAAAAAAATCTACACTGGCTTCTGTACTCTTTCAAAAACTTTGAAAGAAAGGTAACATGCACAGATCCACCACCACTGTCATTGCTTTTTAGAACAAATAATCAACAAACCAATCCAAGTACAAAATTTAAAAACAAGAATTAACAGTAAGAACCTTTTAAGTGCTGAACCCTTTCTTGCAGCTGCAAAAAGTATGGCAACAGATTCCAAAATCGATGCTTGTTGTTGGAGTCATCCTTTCCCTGTTGTTTCCTGATTTTAATGTGATATTTCCCTCAAGATGGGGCAAAATTTTGTGAAGTTACTTCTATTGAAGGAGAGGATCTGTAGAATACCAGGGATCTGAGGAGATGTCTCAATTTTTGCCAGGAATTTTGGGCTCCATAGTCTACCAGCTTGCTTTGCTATTACTCTGTTATATAATTTCTTTCCACATTTTTAAGGTCTGTCTTCATCGATTTTAAGATTTACACACACTCTTCTATTAAAAAAAAAGAATTACTAAGTTATTTTGTGAGTCTTTCCCACCTTCATAGCCTTCATATAACTAAACAATAATCAACAGGCTGAGCAACAAATCACTGTTAAATTTTTAGTCCCTTATGTTCAGCCAGCCAGTTGTTATCCAGCATGCAAAAAACAATCTGGATCATAAAAAACATATACTCATGGTAGGGGTAGTTAAACTGAGAAGTGCCAATGATTCTTGTCTAGTGCACAAACAAGTCTTCCATTTGTACAGACGTACTTGGTTTGAAACTACCTGGATTAATATTAGGACTCTGAAAAAAATAAGTTTGCGTATCAAAATGTTTATAATTTTTTAATAAATTATATAGCTGAAAATGGCAAACTATTTCTCTAAAGTTCAAAAATTCATGCATTTTAAATTTATCTGGCTGATTTTGTATATAAGATAAAAAAGGACAGAATGACGCTTTTTGACTGACAGGTATAAAGTTAATTATGTTTCTGCTGCTTAATTATGCTGCTTTCTACCAGCTGTTATTTGTTTTTGTATTTCTCTGCTTGGTCAAAGAGCCTCACAACTGCCCTCTGTTGTAATGTAGGAGAGTTTTGGCTATTGGCTTCAGTGGCAGCAGAACTAGACCCTTCATTATTGATGTTTTCTTCAGAAAGAAAAATGTTTGAAGTATTCAAATTCTGCTGGAGTTACAGACTTTTGGAAATGCTCGTTTCTACCATAAATATTAATCACAGTGCAGTGGTGGTCTATAATGTTCAACAGATGCTATTTAAATGGCTGAAAGGAGTCTGCTGTTATCAGTTCTGAACAATTAGTTGCTGTCCACTTTAGAGCATTTACTCTGGTTTATGGTAATTAAGTTTTCACACCCTGGCACTGGAGGTCCTATGGTGCATTTCCACTCAGTAGAACTTTACCATTGCCACCAGAGCTTAGCTGTTAGCACATCAGTGCCTGTGTGCTGGAGGTCCCTGAAATGGGGATCTCATTTCCCTTCCCTGCCTCCCTCCTTCCTGGAGGGACCTGAAGTGTTGCTAGTGGCTTGGTGAAGGGTCCTCACAAAGGGCCGTTGTGCTCTGTGGTGGGAAGTGCCAGGGGAGAATGGGTTCACTCATTGGCAGAAACTTTGGGGAAGTTTGATTCTCCATTCATAGATAAACCCATTCCCCCTACTGTAAACCAAACAGGAGCTGAGGGAACATCCCTCAAGGGCACAGGCTTCTACCAGCAGCCCTTGCCAGACCAGTTAAAAATTTGTTCTGCTGTGTGGAAAGGAACATATGATGATGCAGTTCGGAGTACAGCACATAATGTGAAAAGAAACCTGATTTTTTACATATGGTTTCCATGGTGCTTCTCTATGTTTGGTTTTTTTACAATCTCTATATGAAATATCAACATAGCAGTGAACAGTTTAGCTTGAAGCCCAGACCTTACCCCCTGTATCGGCAGATGTGGAAATTACATCCTCTTCAATGGTGTGTGAAAATCCTGAAAATCTGAATGTGTTTGACTGTAGAAATCATCTCATGTGAGGTCAGCAAACTCCTGTGTAAATTCAGTGTCCTAGCTTGCCTTAATTGCTAGTCCAGCATGATCAGCAATGGCTCCATTTCCATCCCAGGCCAGAAGTTCTCTTTGAATGTGGCTGAGTCAAACCTACCAAAGAAGACCAGCAAATCCAGGAGTTTTCTAAAAAATAATTAACACACTAGTATTCAGTTTGTGAATATTTTCTCTTGACTTAAAATGTTAAAGTATGAATTCACATTGCCTTTGCTAAATACTTAGTTTCTTTTAGTTTCGTTTATGGGTGTGTATGTGTGTGCATATATATGAGTGTGTGTTTGTGGTGCATATCAGCAGATGGCTTTAGCTGAAGTGGTAACAGTGCTTAGTGCCAACAGTTTTAAGAAGTGATTCATCAGCTGAACAGGGAGATTTTCAAGCAAGAGACTTCTTTCAAAACCATCTCTCCAGATCCAAGAAACTCCTGTGTTTGGATCGAGGATGAGCTGACACCTAGAATAAAGCAGTCTGTTGGAGTATAAAGTACAGAGGAGTGTAATACTAACACTACTTTTGTCTTAGGCGTACTATATGAATAGAAGTGGTTTAGATGCCCTAAATGAAGTTATATAAACATAACTCACTGTGTTTGTGAACCATTTGACAGATATCTTCTTATACATACTTTATGTATAATATATATATACACACTTACTAGGTGAGTTATTTTCACAGTGCCTAACATACTAGCTGTAGTGTCACAGATATGGCAATGGATATGCAAGCTTCAATAAGAAATAGGAATTGTTAATGTAATTCAGCTGCGTATAACAAGGGCATGAATTTAAACAAAGAGGAGAAATCAGTTTACTAACGTGTTATATATGTTTTTTAACGTAAGGCAGGTTATACCTCTGGGACTCAAAGTCTGGAAACCATCTGTGCAGCTTCTCTTTTGTAGAGCTTAAGTACTTGGTTACACAAAAACCTCTGTGGTTTTTGTGGTTCTTTGTTTTTTCCCTCAAATATTGTAAGATCCCATGACATATTTAGATAATTGATGTCACTTCTATCAGGGTGTGATACACTTTCCCAAGGAAATTGGTGAAAGCTTCAGATTTTGAATAATTTCAATCTGGGTAGGGGGAATTCGGTTCAAAAAACATCCTTACACAGTAAAGCTGCTCAGTTTCACTTAGCATCCTCCTTATGGTGGTAGGTCCTGTGATTTTCTGCTGCAGAATTATGCTGCCCTCAAAATGAATGTAAAAAATTGACTATCAAAATGGACAGGCACAACTTCCTTGGCTGGACTAAACACATGATGTTGCAAATTCTTAATATTCCTCTCAAACAGACATCCCCTGGAATAAAAAATTTTCTGCTGAGTACTTGGGTATACCACTTCTTAAAAATAAATAAATAAACAAAAAATGCAGGAATATTAATGTTCTGATTAATTTTAAAGTGAGAGCCAGATCTATGCAGCTTCAGAAACTGTATCTGGGGCAATTAATAATGACTGTTAAGCAGCATCCTTTGGGTATTGCAACTGGCCTTCTTGACTGTAGATGCCACCATTGCCCTTGTGTAGCTGATGCCAGCATTTCTGTACCTGGTTTGTATTTCATAGCTACCTGTAAGTCTTGTTCCTCTGTTTCATCCCTGCAAGCTAATATATGCTAATATTTAGTTTATCACAGAATCACAGAATTCTTATCACAGAATATAGGATGACTAACATAAATAGCTGAACCATGAACTGAGTTCTAGCCTTGTAGGAATGGAAACTTTTTTTTGCCCCTTTCAAGGGGGGAAGATGGAGTACAAAATAGTGTTTCTTGTAGGTGTATCTACATGTACATTAGCTGCATTTATGGGTAAAGAAAAACCTAAAGAAACTTCTGTGGCAGCGATAGTTCACATACTCTTCAGAAGTACAAACTAGGGATCGAAGTTATTCAGTTTTCTGTATTTCTTAATAGTACAAAATCTGTGCCATAACTGTAATATGTAAAGGTTGTGTTTGCAAGAGAATAAAAGCTTCACAGATCAATAGGATGTGTAGAAATTTTTAATTTATTTTTCTCCTTTCAGAACCAGAAATATTGAATACAGCTCTGGATAGGGTTTTAAGTCATCCTTTTTCATTCATATGAAAGTAAGGAGCTGCTAATGAACTAAGTGCTCATTATCCTCTTTGACACTTGGCAGAAGGGTTGCAGGAAGGATGATTCACGTCTAGTACACATCAAATAATCAAAGCCTTTGGCATAGTGATGGTTAGAGAACATACACTAACAGAATTCTTTGTGCTGAAGAAAAATACCCTGTGATAAATTCCAATTTGCTGTCAATTTTAAATGCCACAGATTTAATACTGTGTGGGAGAGAAAGCAATTTTCAATAATAGTTATTGTACAAATAAGTAAAGTAATAACTATTCAAAACAGCATTCTGCAAAACACTTCATGAAACAGACTAATTTCCTGTCTAAATATGAATAAACATATATATTTTTTAACTGTACATTTGCAATAGTTCCTTTAGACTTTAGATTCCCAGAGAAACATCCCAAATCTAGATAAGTTTTCTTCTTAAATTGTATAGAGAACAGAGGGATCATTTCACACCATGCTGGACTTAACCTTATCCTTGTACAAGGAAGAAATCTGTTGTCTGGGTCAATTAATATCTGCAGATGTCAGGAAAGGTATTGGAGAGATTACTTTCTCCTGAAAGTGATGTTTTGAGCTTCATGTTTCTTAGTGTACATTTTCTTGATATAGGTGCATCTCTGAAATTGAGTATGGAAATTGTACTGAGTGGTCAGAGAGGGAAAGTACATTGTTATTGATGCAGGTTCTCAGTCTTGGACAGATTGGTGCTATGATTTACTTTTAAATGCAGAAGATCTTAAGTGTTTTTTCTAACATTCTCTGGAGATTATTTCAAGCTTTAGAGTTAGACATGTGATGCACACTATTTTCTAAGCAAAATGTACAGCAGTATTAAATCCTGCTATTCATTTTAAATTTGTCTTAAATTTCTTGATCCAATACCTCAAAGGTAATGATAGTATGGAATATGTTTCTTTGCTCTCTCTAGTGAGAGAGTTCTTTTCTGATTCAGGAAGTTAGCTCATTTACATTTGGATGTGGTGGAAAGGATATGGCATATATGCATATGGGATGGTGTCTGCGCAAAGGCAGGAGCGTGAAGCCTGAAAATATTGGTAAGTGACTTCTCAAAGCCGTTCTACAGCACCTCAAGTTGCAATGGCAAGCCCTCTGCTATTCTAGCTCTTGGGAAGATGCTGCCATGCCAAATCACTGCAGTGTCACAGACCCTTTGGTAGCTCAGTGGAAAGTTGGTGGATGCTCACTGGAGACATGGCTGGTGCTGCAGAATTATTACTTATCACTGGAGCAGTGTTTGAACCCCCACCATCAGTTCTTGGCTCTGCTGACATCAGTGAGACTTTGCTGTGAACTTCAACAGAACTAGGGTATCAACTCAGGTCTCCACATGTGAAAGGTTAATGCATTAACTCACTGCAGCATTTAGCTCCCCGGGCTTGATACCTATTTCAATATACTTTAGTGCAAGTCTGTAAATATGACATTCAGAGATGGTTCCCAAGAGAACCGGGTACATCAGAAATGGCGCTAGTGTGAATAATGCATATCACAAGGATTTGCAAGACAGTCAAAAGGGAGATAGGACTTACCCAGAGCTTGTGTTTGCAGCAGTACCTTAGGAATTGTAAGCTGACAAAGCCTTTAAGAATTTCTATATGCATAAAAATAAATATGGATGTATGATGGTGATATCTGGAGTCCTCAGCAGATTATCCGGGCCCCACTGTGCCAGGCACTACACAAATAAAGAGAGTCTTTCTCCACAGAACTTACAATGTAAGCACATGAGATGTATAAAGTGTTGGAGAATGAAGTGTTGTTATTCTTATTTTACAAATCGGGAACCAGGGCATAGAAAGGTTAAGTGATTTGCACAGGAGCACATAGGATGTCTGTGGCAGAGCTATCATTTGAAGCCGAATTATCAATTTAATTAAATTCCTTAATGAAATAAGTGCTTAATAAAGCCTAATCAAAGCTATCTGTACTTAAAACCCTATACTGACACTGGAACGAAAAATAAGCCTGACTGTTCTTCCAGTATCATTGTGATTACCCCTTGAAAGTATCAATGCATCTGCAACTTGAAGTGGTACACTTACTCTTATCCCTGCTTTTGCAACTTTAGGTTCTGCCAGAAAAGAAAAAAAGTTGATGTTCTTTCCATAAAACTGTACAGAAGTTACAATACTCTCTATTTCATTGACTGGTTGTGCCACAAATGCTGTTTTATGGGACACGGTACTAAGCTAATGCAGTAAGAAAGTGTAAAATCTTGTGTCCATTCAAGTGATGCACATCTAAACCAGGTAAAGTGAGGCTTCAGCTTGGACTGACCTCTTCTCAGTGAACCACTTTCACTAAAGTGTGTGTGTATTTTATGTGGTAAATGACAACTTCTTTGCACATCATCAGCCCAGGTTTGTCCCTGTGGCCAAGGAGCCACCAAATGTGTGGTTCTCTTTCAGAGCCTGGGGAGCTGTAGCGTTTCAGGGCTGGAACTTTTCATTTTACGATTAAATTCTGGAATCTAGTTTATAATCTTTCTGGGGTCCTGTTGTTTCCCTAATTTCCAAGGTGCAGAAAAAAAAAATGCTTAATTCTTCCACTGCTCTCCATCGGTGTGGATTGTGGAAACAGGTGCATGTCCAGCCTTACTCACTTGCATAGCTACCATCAAGATGAAAAATGTATACTTTCCTGTGAACCATTTATCCATTAGTGTTTCAATAACATCAGAGGTTTTTAAAAAGGTTTTTGCAGCCAAGAGAATGTGGATTTATCTTTTAGATCATTGACTTTGCTTATTTAAAATTTTTCTTTCCTCAAATAAATTCAGTTCCAACTTTCCTTCTCTCTCTTTTTTTTCTGTGAAAAAGACCATACAAAGGAAAAATTTGAAAAACTTTTAAAAATAGGAAAAAGTTGATTGTAAAATCATGCAAAGCACCTGGGCTGTCTTCAAAGTCTGAAACTATTTCCATGTTTCATTAAACTCTCTAGATCTCAGGTTGACAGGTCTGTGCAGCAGAAACCATTAAAAATTGTTTGGCTTTGTAGCCAGAAAAAATATCTAAAGAAAACCAGTGGGAGACAAGAGCTTGAACACATTGTCTTAACTCTAGCATCACAAAATTCAGAACAGCTAACAAAAACAAGCTTACAAGAGAATCCAATTTTGCAAATTTTTACCTTTGCCTTTAACCTCACTCCAGCAAAACCAGTGACTTATGACTAAGAAGCAGAAAGCTACAGACTGTAATGGAAAGCCTGAAAAAGACAATTTGCATTTTGTTAATAGCAGAACACCTAAAAGAGGGCTTTAAAGACACCTAAAATTCAGAATAGACACTCTAACATGTTGTAAGAAGTTCAAATGTTAGTAATATAACATACTACAACTTTGTTAAACTAGTAGGAGTGGCTGAAAAGCTGTTACTTTAAATGCCTTCAATGCAGTTGGTTGTGCGATGCTAATATTTGAGGAAGAAGTTGGATTGTCAAGTGACTATGAAACTGACTTTTTTCTAAATTGCAGTAATATTAAATGAAGTTTATATTCACATTGTCAGAATTTTAGGGTCACAGGTTTGAAAAAAAACCAAACACCCAACCTCCCTTTGAAATTATTACGTTGTAAAGTTCAATTCACATACTAAAAGATCACTTTAATAGTTGCCTGTGAAAATGTCTCTCACATCAAGTTTCCAACTTTCAGCTGCCACCTTCTTTGTTTGCTAGACAAAGACAAACATGGCACAGACATATATCAGGTGCAGTCCTGGCCTGAAAAATCAAGTCACTCTGCAAATTATGTTCTCTTGCTCCAGACACCTGATCATTGTGTAGATAGCTATACCTGACTTCTGTGAGAAAATCAATTCTTACTACCCTTTAATCCTGCTCACCCTGCAAAGCCAAAGCAGCAATTTGAAAGGGAGTTCAGGCTTTCTGTATCATCTGTGTAACAGTTCTCTCATTTCCATCTGTCTATGCCAGCCATAGGTGACAACAGCCTTATAAAGAAGTTAACTATGGCCTTCTTTGGCCTTTGAAATACCAACTATAGTAACAATAAAAAGGAAGGGCAAATGTTCACAGAAATCTGCAGAGCTGATGGGGAAAAGAAAATTTTTCTACTGGGTAGGTGAGCACTTAAAACTGGAATTGAACAGAAACTGTGTGCTGGGATCCTGCAACACTGTTTGACAGAGGTGGGAGCAAATTTCTGCTTTATGTGAGTTACTCAAGGCGAAAAAGCGAACATCTGGTTGCCCAATCTCTGGACATCCACTGTAGTAACTTCTGGGTTATCTTCCCTGAATCATATTATTGTACCAAAAGAGGAAACTGGATTTTTAGGTGTCTTGACTTGGTTCTCATGGTAAGGGCTATGCAAATTCCTGAATGTCTTACTGAAGAATTTTAGCTGCAGCTCCCTTCTAAATCCAAGCAAGAAATGGTGGTTATTTGTTTCTATTGCTTTAAGCTCAAGATATAAATTCTACTTAAAGGAGATCCTCAGGAATGTTTAAGTGAAAATGTGTGTTAGTGAATTTGGATAGGAATTTGAACTGTTTTGAGGAACCTGCGGAGCTGCTTTCCAAACTCCAGGTATACAATTCAGACTGAAACCTTTCTCAGAAACAGTGAATCACACCTCTGAAAATTTGACACTAGGCCAAAGTAGATGGAAGCTCTTTTAGCCAGCTTACAGTTTCATAATGCGTAATAGTCTTTTGACTTACTGTCTTGGAACTTGTAACCATGCATCTTGCTTTAGTGCAGAGTTGATATTTGATGATTAGTAAATCCAGGAGTTATCAACACAGCGTGAAAATGAAGTTCACAGTGCATTTGCTGCTTGACTGCCAAAAAAAAAATTCAAATGCATGGCTCTCAGATGAAAAGAAAATAGCTAGGGTTACTGGCTGCCTCTGTGCAGCACGTGGAGTACCGTAGTTTTACTGTGTGATAACCATGGCTTCAGAATCTGTTTTCAATTACCAGCAAGTCCCAAGTCTGCTGCTGACTCTGTCCCAGACATACAGCATGTAGCATGAATTGGAGAATTGCATAATACAGAATGGAAGCTAAATCAAAGCTTTATAAAGACAATTTCCCAAACACTATTAGTGTCCTAACCTGTGAGAAAACTCCCTTCTTCAAAGAACTTAAGTGTTGAGATTGCCTCCAACTTGAATTGATTAGGCTTTGTTTTATTAATTTGGCCTATGTGATGCTGATCTCTATCATTGTTTTTCTTAATTTTTGTGCATTAAAGAATTGCCCAGAGGGTTGAGAAATGTAGATAGCACTTTCAGAAGGACAGAACATTAATGCCTACCAGTGAATGAAATACTTCACAGGAGCAAGAGTTCATTCCTTGCCTTAAATGGGCAACTGAAGTATTCAAAAAATACGTCTATGGAAGCCAATCTCGAAACAGTATAAATGAAAGAGAAGCTGGCTAAGGAGAAAGGAAGGTAATAATGACTGTGAGGAGTAAGAACCAGAAAAGTGGCTGGGAAAGACGTTTAAAAATGTGGGGAGAAGTGATGTACTGATTAACAGCAGAGGTACATATATGTGTGTGTGTGTGTGTGTGTGTGTGTGTGTGTGTATGTATGCGTATAGGTTTATTTTTTTTCTAAAGAACTGATGTGCAGGTTGGGGTCTGAGGCACAATTCAGTTATAAAAGCTTCACTTGTTCTAACACATCAACTGTGCTACTCTACTGTGGGCAACTCTCCATCCAGTTGCTCTAACCCTGATCACTTTAATTACTAAAAGCTAAACCATGTTATCTTGCAGTTGAGATAGGCGAAGAGGTTACATGTGACTTTTTACTGCAGGTCAGCTGCTGTAACCTGTTTCATCACTGTAACTTAGACAACCAAGCCCCAGGGGACAAATAGAGACGGAACTCATTGGGATTGATGGGAAAAACTGTTCAGGGAATGAAGACTAGTTTTGCATTTTCTCCACTTCCTACATTTCTAATGCTGCTGTTGAACTGATATTATAAATCTGAATCCCTTCTAGGCCAACAGATCTTACTCTGTGCTGCATTGGAAGTGCTTTCTGATTGTGCACCCCTCCGTGTTTCTACTTTGTACTAGTTTTTCCTCTGTAAGAACTGTTTGGGGCTGGAGTAGAGAGAGGCATTCTCACTGGGACAATTTCATTCATCATGCCAGCATGTATGCTGGCAATGACCAACCAGTATACCTAACCACAATATGGCTGGTACTGCTAACATAAGTATTTCTACCTTCTCTTCTGGATAAGTTTGGATTTAAGGAGTGCTTAAGTTTTGACAAATTTTGGCAACAGCTATAAATCGACTTCATTTAATATCCAGTATTTCCCTAAGGCATTTACTTTCAAAGGCTCTTAGGCTCCTTTCTGTGCTTTTGGTAGATTTCCAGCTTTTATGTCCTTGCAATAAAATGGAAATAACACAGTTGGGTCTACATAAATAGCCATATAATAATAATATATCAACGGAAACTTTGCTAGGAGAGTACACTGTAAAATATAGTTGTAACAGCATTCTCAGGAAAAATGTACTAGACAGAACAAACAAGTAGAGTGAGACCAAGAATATTCTTCATTTCAGATGAGAACATTGGCAAGTGGACTCGGTCTACCTCTACACAAACCAACTGAAGCAGCTGAAAAATTATATACATACAGCCCACATACTAAGCTAAAAACTGATGTATAGTGTACTGCACAGCATCCCAAAGTAGGTTAGAGAGAACATAAGGTGATTTATATGGCAGGAGGGATGGGGATGCAATAACACTAAAATATTTAATGTTTCCAGGAAGAATCCAAGGCTGGCTGTGGCAGGTAGTAAGTTGATATCTAGGCATCAGAGTACTGGCAGATGTCAATCCAAATCTCTTTGAGCCAACAGGTCTGCCTTTATAATTGGTAAGGAGATGCCAGGTAAAGCAAAAGAAGATTCAGCACTATCCCTTTTGGGAGATTAGAGTTAGTTATTTCTGAATTAATAGGGTATTAGACAAGGATGAACACACTATAATTGATTCAGATATTTCCAATTGACTCTTTGTCAGGAATTTCTAAAATGAAAGTATATCCGTAAAATTACCTTTAGGAAACATTGGTATTGTTTAACCACAAATAAAATGCATCTGTTTTTCTTTAACTTAAGTGTGACAAAAAGCAACTAGTAAAAGATATTTTTCTAACACCTGAAAAAGTGGTGAAAAGAGAAGTGATGATCAAAAGACTGTTGGCTTAAAACCAAAATTGATACAGCTTACTTAACCTATATCTGTGTATAGTTAATATCAGTGAGAATTCTTCTTCAGCCTTGGAATAATAAAATGTTTTTATAACATTTTATGACTAAATAGATTCCCCCCCCCCAACCCCCACCAGGCTAATCTGCAATTTATAATCACTGTAAGACTTACAAACTGAATATGATGACTGTTTCTATGCCCCAATTTATATTTACCTTAAGATGAATCATTGCTGCTGAAGTTTAGGGCAAAAGCTTTTGTCCATATGCAAGAGTTTACTTTCAAATGGTATCTTCTTTTCTCAATAACTCCTTGCCATAGTCCCACTTGCTGTTACTGTTTCCACCAAAGGAAGAAAGTAGACCTCAGAAGTTTCCTGTGTAAGTTGCTTTTAAGAACCAGTAGCAAGCATGCAGTATTTTCTCTGGCCGCAGCTAGTTTCAAAGTAATTTCCATTTAAACCTAAAGGGTATTGTTTTTCTCAGAATGTTTTTGGGGTAGTTAGCGTGCTGGCAATATTACAGCAAAAGATAACTTCAAAGGGCTTTTCTTGCCATTGGTACGATACAGGCAATGGTGGTGGTAGGAAATCCATTGTTTCTCACATTTCCTCACTAAGAAGCAGATTTGAGCTGAGGATACATCTGCAAAATAGGGCGCAGTTTACCAATCTGCAGTTTGATGGGTTGATTTGCATCATCCTGGCACTGCAAAACCTGACATGGTGTTGGACGATACTCCCTTGTTCTCCTGCTGTTTTTCTTGGGATGTGTGTATGTTTTGGGGAGGAAAAATGATATCCCACTCCCAACCCTAGCATGTGGCCCAGCACTGGTGTGAATTGAGCATGAGAAGGTTATGGACTCAGGGGAAGCTGTTGTGTTTCAGGTTCAGGAAGGCTGTAAAGATGAAGACCTAGTCTTTTAATTCTGGGGCACGACAGAGAAGCTCATTTCTTCCAAGCAAAACCAGTTCAGTTCTCCTGTATCAGCCTGGTCTGTGGCAGTGGGAAGTTTAAAATGAAGGAGATCCTTTGGGATGCATTCAGGATCAGTTACTTGCAAATAAGAAACATGGATGGAAGTGAAGGACTTGAAACATCATGCCTCATCTACAAACTTTTAGACTACAGCTGTCTGGGAGAGGAATTGAAAAAACCCATCCCTTTCTCCTTGTTTCATATCAGTTAAAATTTTAAGGCTCTTCTTAGGGCTTAAAGTTAGAACTGCACACTTAGTTGTGGCATTTGGCTTCCTGCAAAGGTGAATTTGGATCTGTTAATGAGGCATATTTTTTCCAAATCTAAAAGTGACAAAAGCTTTAAGTTTAAATCTTGCAGTAGGGCACACTTTTTGCCTGACTGACAAAATGTTAAACTCTGAGTGTAAAGAAAGAGCAGAGTTTGTTACTTCTATGATAGGTCAATTCTTCAATTCATAACTTGTGCCTTTTATTTCCAGCCACTCCACACCTTGCATTTTTGCAATAATGCCAGGAAGAAAAGGAAACTTTCTCTTGGATGGTTTTTGTTAATGTGTTAACTAGGAAGAGCTTTTCACCTGTATTTTTATTTTTCTCCCTTATATGACTCCTTGTGTCAAGCTAGGGAAAATTATGGTCTTAATCTTTGATTTCCTCTATATTTTTGGGGGGGAAAGGCAACTAGTATGGCATTTTTGGTTCTTCCCTGAAGCACAAGGTAATTGGGATCCTACAAGAAGCCATCTGAATCATGACTTCTGCCTGAGTCTTCAGGCTAAAAGAGGTTTGACTGGCAGCTGGTTTCTTATCCAACCTGAATATCCCTATTTTTGGAAGCTCATGTATGAGGTTCACCTGTAGCCAGAATTAAGGATAGTCTATCCTTTAGAAGCCTTCATTGCAGTTGCTCTTGAGCATCTTGACTAGGACAAATATGCAGCATATCAGTTATTCCTTCAGTGAAATGTTCATTGTGGAAGGACAAAACAAAAATGAAATTTGAATATATTCTTACAAATACATCATCATACTGATTTGCTATCAAGATTAAAAGCCATCTGATTTCTTCATTCCCAGATGCAGTGAATTGAAGACTGTTACATCAATATTTATGTAAGCAGAGCCTACAGACTATGATAGCCATTGCTTTTTAAAAGCCAGTTTCTGAGATATCCTGTTTAAAAGGAAAATCTGAAGGAAAAAATATTTGGTGGGTATTTGCATTATTTTGGTCCTTTAAATGGCAAGCCAAGAAATATGAAAAAAGCAGGTGTCTTCTCATTCTCCAGCCCATAATTGTTCATATTTTGATCCCATTTCTCTTGGAACTTGAAGTCATGGTTGTTTCTGTGGCTGCATTTTTGGCTTTACCTTTTCTGTTATGTTTACTCTTCATTTGGCTGGGTCTCTGGGTTTTTTTGTTTGTTGGTTTTAGTTTGGGGTTTGAGTTGTTTTTGGTGAATTCACTAAAACTTGTAAGGGTCTTGTTCACAAAACTATCTGTACTATTCAAGCAACATCTCACAAATGTTGTTATTTTAACAAGTGCAGGATGAGGATATGACCAAATAGGGTTTGTAGTTAATTTAATCACACTTTCTTTACATAGAAGTGAGAATCTCTTGGTTATTCAGAGAATGTATAGTTCTAGTTGGAGCTGGATAAAAAAGGCACAAAAGTTCAAGACAGACATATTTGAGAAACAGTAGAGACACACCACATCTTTCGGGTTTTTTTTTACCTCCACAAGCGGAAGAGCATAAACTGAAAACCTAGACTGGGAATAAAGTGCACATAAGCAAGCAACAAGATTCATGAATAAATTTACTTAGCAACTGAAATAAGATCTACTAGGTTTGTCCTACTCTCGCTTTAGCCTATACTTGATGCTTTGGAGGAAAGTGAAAACTCAAATAATGTACATGTCTAATTCTGTAAACATGCTATACATTGAGGGTAGGCTCTAGTGTTTCAATCTCCACAAGCAGTTGTGTGTCATGTTAAACTGGTGTGTGTAAACTAATTCAGCCCTGTGAACATCTATATTCTTTCACACAATGTGAGTCAGGGGTAATTGTACTGAAATAATCTTGTGCTGGTAAAATTTCAATCAACTTGGTGTTGAGAATAACTAAATCCAGGATGAAAAAGATGTGAAAGCTGTTGGAACATTTAATAGAAAACGTGACTGATACTACTCTTATCCTGTCAGTGCCTGGGAATAAGGCCTTATAATAACCCTCGTAAGAGCTTAGTTTTTCTTCAGACTTGCTTACATGGTATCGAAAACTTTTATATTTACTTCAGACCCACCTCTGATTTAAGCACATGAAAGAATGATGACCACACCAGTGAGATGCACAGAATCTACAAGAGCAGGGAGAATACTTCATTCCTGTGGACCTCAGCGAGTGGAATATGTTCTGCCCAGAGACATTATGACCGTGATTCTACTGAACCATTTGTATAAAAGGAGATTTTTACTTGAGTATATCATGCAGAGGAGAGTGGTCATAGGCTATTACATGTCTGTCTCTTCTTTGTAATCAGTCCTCCCCCTTTGATGGGAAGAAATTCTCCGGCAGACTCTTTCTGAAGTTGAGGCTCCAGTGCAATGCGATACTGGCAGAAATAACCTGGCTTGCTTTATTCAGAAGATAAGTTATAGCTCTGCTTCCTGGTTTTGTCTGGTTTATAGTTTGAGTAGTACTAATAACACAAGAGGGTGACTACAGGATGGGCTTTGGAGTCTAACAAGGGGTTCTTCCTCTCACTTTTTTTCTCTCTTCCTTTTTCCCCTGCTGTTTGAGACCTGCTACCACTGCACAATTCCCGCCTTGAACACAGTGACCAGTGTGAACATACCCCTTCTACTTCTACTACTAAATACTGTATATATCTGTACTTACATTTTGAGAAAGTCTGCAGAACTGTATTTTTTTCTCACATTCACTTTCTTAACCCTGAAAAGTCAATAGATAAAATTTTTTATAGCATGTTTTTTCCCACATGGCTACTACTTGTTGTAAAGTATATACTGTGCGAAGCTGTGCCTTTTTTAACTTAAAATCTGCAGTTAATACAGCAAGATATTTTTTTTTGCTATAAAGGCCAAAATATTTGTTTCTTTATATTTATTTTTCTCAGATTTTTATTTTGAAACTATTTTTTCAGATCAAAATTTACATAGAATTAATTACCAGCAAAAATGACAAATATCTTGTAATCAGTGTTTCATGAGAATGCTATACTCCTAACAAGGATCTTAAGGATTAAAATTGTTTGTTCTCACACAGAAGTTCCATGAGAAAAGAAATCTTCTGATCAATTGAGGCTCTAATGGAAAGAGCAATAGCAATAACGATACAGAAGAGCATGGACCCTTTTCCAATTATGTTTAAATGCTTAGATATTAATTATCTCTGCAAAATGCTTTTAAAAAAAACACTCTGGGTATTGCAATAACCTTAGACTGTTAAACAACAGTATTGATTAGTTTTAAGGATAACCACCATATATCATAAAATCAAGTTGGCAGTTGCAGTTGCTTTAACAAAATGCATGTAACTATATCCACTCATATCTGAGTTCTAGGTTTAATTCAGTTTCTTGTGTTTCTGACCCATTCATCGCTATTGAAAGCATATCGCGATGCAGCCTGTGTTGCCACAGAGCTGCAAGACTCGGGTTTAACACAGGGGCTGTTGCCATCCGCGCTGGGGACTGGAAACAGAAGGAGAGGGAGGTTGGGGATTACAATGCCACATCTGCTCAGGTCAGTCAGTGCCTTGCAAGTTTAATCAGGCTTTCTTCATCCTCCATTACACTCATTAGGTCCTGTTAGGTTAGTGCTCAATGTTGATCTGTATCTTGGTCAAGAAAATTGTTGCTGATTAACTATAATTACCAGTAATGGTCCCAACCTGCTTTCAAGCAGGCTGTTGCTGTCATCTTGTCCAGGCCCCCGCTCTGTGATGAGCAGCCCAAACCTGCTCACCGTTTGCTTGCTTGAGGTTTGCACCAACAAGTTGCTTCTTGTGTGGGCTCATCTCCTCATCCTTGTACTTGCCATCTATAAGCATCCCAACTCTGCTTGAGGTATGTAAAAATGTAAAGGTAAAGAAAAACAGGAATGACTGGTATGGGGACGCAGGCACAACAGAAACAAAGCATTAAAAATAAAATAGAAAATGGGACAAATAACTAAGCACGGCAAGGGCTATGAAGCTCAGTGCTAAAAAAAGGAATTTTGTGCTTTGCAGTCCAAAGTAATAAATTGCAAACTAGGGGCCAGTCTCAAAATGTGTCCTTGTGTGAATAATCTTTGTTTGAGTCAGCTCTCCTATGTATTTCCATCAGATTATTTCTGGAATAGCTGTCCTTAGGATCAGAGGATCAGCTCTTTTATATTGCAAATGTTGCTTAAGGCAATTTTAACTTGTGGATTGTTTTCTGGTTAGCCTTATGAAAGCCTCTATATTCTTACGCTTCACCAAGACCATAAATAATCACGAGTTGAGTCAGAATGTATAGTTAATTGCGGTATGAATGCCAAGGTCATGTAAACGTTTATGTTCCCAATTCATAGTTACTAATAATGCCTGCTAAATTTCCAACTGACTTTAACTAAAAATAAATTGGGGAATGAAACTGAATCCTAGTTATTTATGCCTCTGTTCTGCAAGCATCAAAAGAATAATTATCTTAAAACAAAATTTAAAAAAGGCATTAACAGTGTTTGTACATAAGGGTTTTGAGTAATGCTACCCTAGACAGCTCGTGTAATGGGGAAGCTTTCAAAACTCTGAACATGCAGCCATATTCATAAAACCTAGAATTCAAGCGAGCACCTGATATTGCAGTTTGAGGGACAAATTCAGTAATTGTACCTAGAGGGCAAATTCTTACACAGAACCCTTAGCGTGAACACTCTCTTGTGTATTTGTAGGACCTTGTAATTGCACCTTCTGATAGCAATTCTTTCCAGATGAACGGTGTGAATGTTGTAAGCATGAGCTCCCACAGCCACTGCTGTAAGCTACAAACTACCTCCAGCCTCAAAACTGTGTTTAACATAGCCCTGTGCTTGAAGTAACTTCAGGCGTAGAGTGGTGGTAGCACAAGCTACCACAAGCACAACCTAATTCCCATGCAGAATCTGGCTTTGTGCCTGCAGTGTGAAGGCAGAGCATGTGTGCTCTGGACTCATGTGAGATGGGGATACTGGAGTCTGATGCAGATTGCAGCAGCTCCATTATCTGTACCTGAGTATACTTCCAGGACTGTGGGCTTAGTATGCTTTTCAGAAGAATAATTTAAGGCAAGGAATTTGAGGAGAGAGGATACAGTGAAGTCCAAATATTCATATATTTACTCAACATGTATCTAAAAATTCTCCTTGAGGATAAAAGAAAGCTGTTTTGGTTGCAGAGTTAAACACTCGAATGTTTCATTTGTTCCTCCAGCATTAATTGCACTGGGAGGTGCTCTCACTCAAAGCACTGAATGAGGCAAAGAAAATTAATATTCTCAAGTAATTAAAGACTGTATAGTAGTTATATATATATATAAATAGATCAGAAGTAGAACTGACTAGCAGTTCTAAACATGACATTTTCTTACTTTGAAATACTCAACTTTGTATTCCAAGTAATTCTTTCCTAACATATTCAGCATTCACCATGCTACATTTAAAAGAATGGAAAAATAAATTCTTTCTGCTGCTTTAGCAGGCCTAAAGATCAGTCCACTTTGACTGAAGCTTCTAAGCTACCTAATTTTATTGGTATCAGCATGCACCTAGATACAAACAGAGGAGCTGCCATTTTTAAAGATTACTGTGTTTCTACCATGAGAATACCTCTGTGTGTTTCTTCTTTATGTGGCAAGCCATAATGGCAATCGATGCTGACTTACAGCTGCTTTATGTCTCTGCAAGAGATGTACATCTTTGAATGTAGCAAAATATAAGAAGTTTGCTTTTAAAATAAACAGCTGCAAAAAAAATGTTTCTTTTCTAGCACTTAAAGCGTGTGCAATGTGTCTGATAAATTAGAACAGCACCCATTATCTGCTCACTCCTGGGAGAAGCTAGACAGCTTGCTTCTAGTTTTCCTTGAAACATGTGCATCTCAAATTTCATCATAAAAGAATCTTTTATACCACACTAAGGAACCTTCAATGTAGAATACATACAAGGCTTATCCATATTTATGTACTGTAGTCATACTTGTGTAAAGAAATACACACTGCATAAATGTATGTGTTTCACTTTCAGTATTTATACTAATGCATATGTACTTTCAGAATCCATACACTTAAATACCTGTGTATTTGTACATGATGTGTATGCGTTTTCTAGATGCAGACGTAAAACCCACTACATGCTTTGTGCAGTTTAATTTTTCTGTCAACTGCTTTAATTCATCATTGAAGTGAATATTTGGCCTGTAAAATTATGTCAATTTCTAGGCAAGAAACGAGAGAAATTTAGCATAAAGATATTCAATGGACACAATAAATAGTAAATATATTCACATTATGACCGTCAAATTACAGTTCACCAAGACCAGCCCTTATTTTTTTAAACATTGGCAGTAGTTTTAAAGAGGATTCTTTTATATGTGTATGTATTTGTGTGTATATGCATATATATATACACACATGTGCTTACAAATATATATGTGTGTGTGAGTGTGTGTGTGTGCGTGTTGAGGTTTTTTTATCTCAAAATCACTAACTCTCTACAGTTTATGGAAGGAAATGGTGACTGTTGGCCAGGAAATCACGTCCTAGAAAGATCACGTTCTTGTGACAATTTATCATGGAAAAAGCCATGTCTTTCAATTGAGATGTAAAGCTGTGGTCTTGCAGTTTGTGGTCAATGAAGATGCTTGGGGTTTTTTTGCTATCTCTTGCAAGAAAAGGGTTATTAGCCCCTGAAGTCTTGGTTACATTCCAGTTTTAATAACTGTATTTTGCCTTCATAATTCCCACTGTAGCTTCAGGTGGATTGTGGAATTTTCTTCGCTTCCTGTCATAAACTATTCTGCGGTGTTGCTGTGCACTGTGAAACAGCTGCTGTGCTCCTCTGCTACTGTTCAGTGCTTCTCCCCAAACTTCTGACCCTCCTTATTTAATCTTACATCATCTTTTGCTGAGTTTGTACCAGTATTTCAAACAGCACATATTACAAACTATTACCAATGGGAGTTAATACAAATTAATGTATTCCAGTTACATCTTCTATATCTGCTTGACAATCTACACATGGCCTATCAAGGACTTTAAAAATATTAGAAGCAATCAGTACAGATTTTAGGTGCCCTCACTTCCTCTGTCAGTCTCATTCATTAGTGATAAATGGGAATTAAATAGCAATTAAACCCATTTCAACAGGCTGACACACATGTAGTGTCATTAGCACTCTTCTTCACCTTGGAACACGTAACTCTCTTGCAGAAGAAGCTGAGGCAGCAGGGCAAAAGGAGGATGTTAGCTGATTTTTTTTCCTCTTTTCCTGCCTACCAAAATAATAATTTTTAACTGGAATTTTGGTCAAAGTTATTTAAGATTTTTGCTCTTTTCTCTTCTGGTTTTGAGGATCTTGCTGAGAGGAAAGATGTTTAGTGTTTACGCTGTTTCTCCCCTAATTTATTACTTGATTGACCTGGTTTTTAAATACTTTTTGCTATCCATTTCATCTCATATTCTTAGTTCATACGTGATCTTGTTGTTTTTTTTTTCAGTAACCAGAGCAGTGTCTTTTTCAGTTTAGGACTGATTGACAGTGGAATATTCTGGCTAAGAGCTACAGAGTCAAACCACAGACTGAGACACTGTACAGACTGTACATCCTCAGAGTTTGCCAGCAGACTGTTCCTTGCAAAAGGTTACCGAGTCTGACTATGAATTCTGAAATAACACTTTCTTGGCTATTTGTAAAGACAATGTGGAGTATAGTTAGTAGGTTTACATTTCTTGCCAGAACTTTAACCTAATCCAATGCTTGCGTTGATACATGAAAAACCTTAGCTCTGATAATTTGTCGACAGTTGTGCATGTAAGAAGTGTGTTCTTTCATTCAGCAGCACACTCTGTGCTTGTACATCCTTTGGGCCTTGTTCCTAATTTGATGAAGTAGAGAGGATTGGAAATCGCAGGACGTTGCAGCGATGCTTTCCTTGCAGTGACAGTGTTTAGGTGCTGCTTTCTGGGTGGTCGCCTTCTCACCTGTCCTTACCTTCTGACAAAACAGCACCCATGGGAGTTGTAACTGCAAGAGACAGGACTACCATGAAACATCCTCTGGATAAAAATGAGTGGATTCTGCCTGTAACTGGTTTTGCAGGACCAGTGTATGCAGCTGTCCTGGGCAACAGGCTCAGTTGGTGCTCGGACCAGGACCCTGCCCTGCCTCTGGGGTGACAGCAACTGAAAGCCCCCTTCTTACATGGTAGCTCATAGATTGCTAGGCTTGCCTGCTTGTTTAAGATCTTTTTACATACAAGATGTTTGTATCTTTTTTAAGCACAACAGAGATGGAAAGCTCTGTAAACCTGTCACTATTTGTACTAGTAGTGTTCCCTGTATAATCAAAAATCTGCAAAATGGACTAGACCAAAGTACACACAAAAAGTGAAAAAACTTGAATTACATGTTAAGAGCTCTTATTTCCTTCTTATTATCCCTAAATAAATACTATTGAGACTGGGTTTTAGCCATCATTTTGAAGGACTTATCATTGTTGCCATTTGACGCTGCAGAAAAGTGGCAAATAAGTAATTTGTCTTGTAAAGAAAAAAAATGTTTTGTAAAAAACAAGATAGTACAAGAGTAACACTAAAAAATTATTTACTCCACCTTTTTGAACTCAATTCTACTGCTACTGAAGTCAGTGGAAAAAAAATCCTCTTCCACAGCAGTAGGCTATAGTTAAATATTTACCTTCTTCTGAAATTGTAGAATTCACACTATTTCTATCAATGTTGTGATTTTGTTTCTAGTCTGACTCTTACTATGTTGGCAGGGGAAATATTTTTAAAATTATTTTCTTTGTGCACCACCCCATGCATACTTGAGGGCATTGATACAACCGCGTGTGACCCCTAAAGGCCAAGCCAAGCTTTGTGCGCCGGAGATGAAGTTTAAAGCTATTTTCTGAAGCCCAGAGCGTATGGCAGTAGTCAGCGTTTCCGCGGCGGGGGCTGTAGCCACCCGCTGCACCTCACCTCAGCCCTGCCCGCCATTTTCCGGCATTCCGCAAGCGGGTGCTGCCATCTAGTGCCGTGGATGGGGCTGCGCTCCTGCAGGCACCGCCTGTCCGGAGGCAACGGGCGTAAATCGCCGTCAAACCTCGGCGCGAGTAGGAGGGGATGTTTAGGGAGCGACCCTCCCTGCCGACGCTCGACTGCACATAGCGACACCCCCACCTGCGGGCTGCGAGGCGCCTTTGCCCCGCGCGCGGCCCTAACGGCCACCCGGGCCGTAACGGTCGTCCGGCTCCCTCAGCCGCCCGCCC
>NW_010202054.1:30453-40318 GCF_000695765.1 Mesitornis unicolor
TGAAACGTCCCCTCAGAGCGGCTTGCGAGTAGGGAAACGGGCGTTTCACCCGCCGTGCGGGGAAAGAGCGGATTTGTCGGAGAGGAGCTCGCTCTCATCACGGAGCTTCCTGAAAGTACCTCGTAAAGGGTTGTCCACTATGCAAAGTGCAAAGTCTCGAGGTTCTGATAAATAGATTTTTATTTCAGTAGTGTGGTCTTGGTTTATTTGTGTGTTGGATTTTCACACACTTCGATTTTTAAAGGTTTTTTTTTTTACTAGTATTAATCTGACATTCAGGTATTTTTAATAACAAAAAGGGGGTTAGAAAATTTGGAATAAATAGACTTGTTTTGTAACTTGCTTTATAAGGCAGGGAGGCAGGTTTTAGTTTTAGCTCGATTAACAAACTTTGCCGTAGTTCCCCCAAGATAGATCCTGAACCACGGATGTTCCTAGCAATGACAACTATTAACTTAGTACAACCAAACAGAAATGTTTTTCCCTTAGTCAGTGAATGACGTACGCAAAGGTAACAATGAAAACTAAATAACTTCAGCATTAGTTTAGTCTAACTTCAGGATGTTATTCTCAACTCAAGAAATAAGAATATCATAGTAGTTTTTACACATGAGTAGTTAACATTACATTACCTATTGATCAAGCTGCAGGTATGTTTAATTTTGAGGTGCTACATTCTAATCACTAACACTTTTGTCTGGCTAAAGGCCTCTGATCACTGGACAGGCTTAAAAAAAAAAGTCTCCTCTTAGATCTATGCAGCAGCAATCTTCTCTAATATCCTGCTCTCCTGGATCTCCAATGAGAACAGAGAGAAAAGTTTTGCCCTTGATATTTAAAGCAAAAAACATTCTTTCCATCATAAACAGTGAAGTGTCTTTTCTCCCTTTTATAAACTCGGATTTTGGAGCTAGGAAATAGGTGACACTTTGAATACTTTGTAGCATGGCTTCTTGAGGGTTGAGAAACCAGTTTCAAGAGACTCTTTTTAAGTATTTCTCTTTAAGTTTGAAATCTAGTGTGGGATGTTTTTGTGAAATGTCAGGACCAATACTCTGAGCTCATCTTGATCTCTCTATGCTGGAGAGCCGATAGACAAGAAACCAGTGGAAGGTCAAAGAAGATGATTTTTGGAGAGAAGAGGCATCGCCTGGGGTAAGTGAGGGGCAGTGCTGGGGGGAAGGATGAAGTGAGTCAGCATGACACAGATGTGTCCACTTGGAAACCACAGCAAAATCTTCCCACTGCACTGTGTGAGTCTCTTAAAAGGAAAATCCAGACAGAGTCTGTCTCTCTATAAATCTTTCCCCCCTTTCCATTACTAGTTGGGTATTGTTGGCTCTAAGCCACCTGATTTTACTATGATTTATTAACTGCTATGCATTATATATGAGATTCAGGTTTACTGAAGAGTTACCCTTATGGTCATTGTTGCATACAAATCAGCTACTGTTAGAGAGGTTTATTGCATCTTTTTATGCGGCTAGGAGTTTTGTTAGGTAGTGATAGAATTTGTGACTTGTAAAACAATACCTGAAAAAAAAAATCCTCATCGGTATTTTACGTGGTGCATGTGTTACATGGAATGCATCAAAAAGCCCTATTTGGGTTATGATCGTTCCTAAAAACCTGAGTACTTGAGGGGGGAAGGAACAAGGGGACAGACTGATTTTTCACAAAGTTCCTAATAAATATATAAATTTAGGGAAATTGGTGTTTTGTACCAAGAGAGAAACACAGGAATGAATGAAATAGGGAGTAAAATGTCCTTTTGTGTGGAAATATGGCTTGCTATAAAGTATCTGTGATTTAACTGATAATATGGCACATTTGAGAGATGCTGCTGCTTGACTAAGTTACGCTGTTATGCTTACTGCTGTTCTCTTTCACGTTACTTGCTGGAAGCTCTGCAGGAGAGTTTGGCCTTTCGTCATACCCTTGACTGTGGTTATTCTGGTGATGACCAGTGTCTCTGTTTCAACACTGAGTAGTGCTTTATGGGATCTTTGCTTTTCTTTTTTTTTTAATGCAGATTAGTTGTACTCTGAAGAAGAGTAAAAAAATCTAGAATGAGGATAAAAAAGGTTGATTTTAAAATCACTATACAATAATGAAAAAATGTGACTGCGTTTCAACAGTTTGGGAATTTTGAAGAAAGGGTGGGGGGGAAGGGCAGGAAGATGAAAGAGATTATGCATTTTTTAATAAAATAAAACAGCAAGTTGCAGAGGCAGAAATGACCACAGGGATGTCAAAAGGACGTGAGGAGGATAAAAGTGGAATACAGGGTTTCACCATGTCTGAAATTTGCTGTTATATTCAAACCACAAGCATTGCAGTCTGTTTCGGACTGACACGTGTTATGAAGTGTTTGTGAAGAAAGGAGTTCTTGTTAGGTAAAAGCATTATGTACTAAACTAGAGTTAAGCAAATATTTCTGATTTTGTTTCCCTGTGAAAGATGCTTCCAACAAAAGACAGAAATGTTTATAGACACTATTCTTTTATGCAAATTTTTCTTGTAGTGTTTTTAATTATTTAGTAGTGGAAAAAAATGAAAATAATTAGTGACTTGAATTAACTTTTTACCAAATTATGTTGCAAATTTAGACACTGTTCCTAGAAGGCAGCTTGTAGAGAGCCATGTCATGAGAATATGAAAGACAGGAAGATGATTCTTGCTTCTCAGGATATGAATTTAGTATTGTTTCATGTGTTTCAGATACAGATAGCCTGAAAGCTTCAGGCAATGTATAACTGACTCTCCTAGCACTATTTACTCACGGTTATACTGTTTCATTTTGATTTGTTCATTTTTTTTCTCCACAAAAGAATGAAACAATCTGCTGGAAGAGAAAATATTGTAGGTGCTCTGCAGTGTTGTTCCATTAAAGATATTTAACCAGACAGATATCACCCAAAAAAGATTTCAGATTACCTCTTCAGACTTTTTTTTGAGATGTTTTAGTTAGAATATTTTATGAATGATACATGCTTCTACATTTGAAATACATTGGAACATGTGTCACCAGCACTGTCTTCACAAGGATGGTTTCTTTTAGATAATGGGTGAAATTGAAGATATAAAGAGAGAAATATGATTTGAGTTTGTCTAAATGCAGGGCTAATGTTGAAGCACATTCTGTTTCTCCATCATTGACACTTGGAACCAGCCCAAGGTCCCCTCTATCTTTGGCAAAACAGACACTGTTCTACAGACAAAAACTTAATTAAACTGAGTGCTACCTGTGGCAAGGACATTTAGAAATTCACAGAGTTCAAGCAACCAAAACAAAGCATTGGTTTTCAGCTTTCAGATCTGTTCTTGATAACATGCTGCATAGTTTTTTTTTCTGATGGGATTTTGTGGGGGATTTTTGAGAACTGTGATCCTATAAGAAGCCAGAAATGAGGCAATGTTTTATGGTAGCAAACAACCCCATTGTATGTCACTGTTTCTCTTCCATGTGTTCTGTAATTTAGTATGCTCTCATAAGGGAAAACTGGTGAAGAGAAAGCAGATAAATAAACCGAAACATTTAGCAGATAACTAGGACAATGTTATTAGCTACTGGAACGATATGGCTTAATGAAATCACAGCACTGAGGCAATGCTTTGACTGCCTTTTTCAGTATTCTGTGTGAGTAACAGCAAAAATTTCATGCCTTCTTACACTGGCATTTCAAAAGCTCCTTGGCAAACTTAGTGAAGACATACAGCATTCTCTTGCGCCCTTGCCATTTGAGTATCACAAGCAAAGCAACCCACCAGTTCATCTCTGATCTGCTTGCAACCCTCATCAACTCATTTGTATGTTTTACTGCTTTATCAGTGCCAAAAAGTAGAAAATTATCCCTACCAAAATATACTAAAAAGAATGTTTCAAGGACAGCTCTAACCTTATGAGGAACCTACTAGCTGTGCTGTGAGGGTTGAAATAGATATCTGTGTTTCTTGAATGCATTATGCAGTTATTAGTGTGTTATTGACTGAACAGGACAAAAAAGGAATGAATGGGTAAATACTGTGATATTGATACGTATCTGATTACGCTTACATTGAGCATACAGTTTTCAGCTGGGAACATAATTGTGAAGTGTTCCAAGATAAACTGAAGACATGGTGCTTTTTTCAAGGGAAAGATATTGGCATCTGATATGGTGATCTTGTGCCATGTTGTCATGAGAGAGGTTACTATGTAGCAACAGTTCAATATCATCCTTTGGACTTTTCTGATAGACCACTTAACTATCTCAGCTTTTCCAGTGATCATCTCATTTATCTAGGATTATTGCAGTGAATTTACTGTTTGGTTTTCTTCCAGAACTGAAATGTCAAGTCCGGTGTCATGTATGCAGTAGCTTTGTGCTGTGAGAGCTCAGCAGATCCACCAAAAGCTGCTAGTAGTTGATCTTTGGATAGAGCTAGAAATAAATAAATCCTCTTTAGCAGATCAATATTCATCCCATTTAATGCTTGATGTGAAACTTGTGGATTTGAAGTAGTAATGCTGATGTACAGCTAATCGTTGAAATGGGCATTAGGGCTTTTATAGCATGGCAACATATTGTCAGACAGGAAGGAGAAAAGTGTTGAGTGCATCCTAAGGGGGGAAAAAACTGTGTAACAATATGTAATTTAATGCACATTTGTAAACCACACAGTGTCCTACAGTGCAATGATTTGCTGGGTTACAGACTAATATTGTACATCCAGTGTTTATTCCAGGGCTAAAGCAGATGATTCCCTCTCCAGTCTAAATATAATCACCCAGTCAGATTTCAAGACATAATTTTCCTCTTTAGCGCTCTTCTTTCAACTAGTTGCTTATCTACCCAGCTGCATGCAAGTACATGGAATGTGTACTTGCCATGGTGCAGAATATATATATGGCTCTAATACTGAATGTGTGTATGCGTTTGTGTAAGCATGTGTATCCGCTTATTAAATTTCTGCCTAGAATTTGTATTGTACATATTTTAGAGAAACAGAAGGGGAATTTCCAGAGAGAGGATAAAAAAATCAGTGAAAAAGTTCTAGGACAATTTAAGATCACATTTGAAAATTTTTTGTCACTTGTTTTTTAGAAGTGTGTTTTGTTTCATTTTTTTAAGATGTGATTTAATGATTTTTTTTCTTTTTAGTCTACTGTAGTAATTAAATGCTTATGGCCATTATTTGTCTTAAAATTAATAAACAAAAGTCTTGTTAAGTGAATAATTATACTAGAGCAGATAAAGATAGTATTGGCAAACATAAATAAGATTGAGGGTTGAATTTTCCTTTGTGCCAAAACTGCGCTCTGATCTTTATTGTCTTAGAGTCACTGTAAATGGGTTTGTAATATTTTGCCACAGTATGCCCTGGTTTTCAAGTTCAGCTGCAAAGTTTCCAGATGCTGTGCTGGCCAGCATATAACTTCTTTAAACAGTAATGGTGGACTGTTACTGTAAGATGATGCAAGAAAAATGAGTCTCTCCGGCAGACCTCAGTCCTTTGGTGATTGCAGGAAAGATCCCATTTCTTTTTCACGAGAAAGAAAGACTTCCACAAAATTGAAAAGTCTCATTATCTTTAAAGGTGAAGCAAAAAATACAGTTGTTTTGCACTCCCCTTGTATAGAGATACTGGTATAAAATACACATTTATGAATACTATGCAACATGACAGAATACATTTGCATCACACTCTTTTGCTATTACCATTAGCTGTTTTGCTAAGGAGTACTTCAATCTTAAAACTACAAGAAACTTACAGAGAAATACCTGCTACTGCAATGTCTAGTGAATTCTACCCCTCTTAAAACAGAGTAAGGGGCAGTAAAGCTGTTACCTTTCTTCATAATAGCAAATCTATATTGCTTTTAGTAAGTCTTCCCTGCATGACTTTGTTTTGTAGTGGGTCCAAGTTTTTGTAAAAAACTATGTGGGAGACAGTGGGGAGGACTGAGTTTATCTATGAAACAGTAAATCACTGGGAAGAAAAGCAATGTCTAGTTGTATTTCATGCAATAGAAGGGAGATAGTTTGGAGGGCATAGGTAGTAACAGAGTAGGAACTTTCTGGGTTGCTTTATCCTCTCTCAGTGAGGGTCAAATGGTATGGATAGCACTGTTCTTCTATTCTAATCCTGCCTCAGTGTCCATGAGAAAAACTGGTATGGGCAATAGGTGTTTCCCGTGCTGTGAGGAACGAATGGTGATAGGATTTTCTCATACTCACTAGCCTGTTTTTTCTGCTAGCTTCTTGCATTACCTGCAGCAATATTACATGTTCCCTGTTCTTAAGAAAGTATAGTCAAAGTTAAAGCCGTCCTATTTACAAATGTTTCTGTAAGCTTAAAAAACTTCAGAAAATGGCAAGAATAACTGTTTCCCCTGCTATCATGAAAAATAAAAAGGAAACTTAAATCTGCCCTTTCCAAAGAATAATGAACTATACTGCTGTGGGAGCTAAATAAAATGTTCTGGGCTTCAAATGCTTCATTTAGGTAGCAGAAGTGTGTCTTGGTATACTATTAAAAAAAAAAAAAAGGAAAAGAAAAAGAAAAAGCAACCAACAAAAAACCAACCAAACAGACCAACCCAAACAAACAAAAATTATCTTTTATTGTTGTCACACCATATATTGATAAGAAAGGAGCATGTGCAACTTACTGTGTGTGGAAATGGGTGCTCTGGTCAATGCTCTTGTGCCATGCTCTCTTTCTGTAGCAGAAGAGAACACTTGGATACATTAGTGACTTCTGAGGCAGCACCGTGCTGCTTTCTGTATTGCTGTTATGGGGCATGAGAAGTTATCCATGTTGTGGCAAGGGTTGCCAGATCAGCGCACGTGAGTAGATAATAAATTTGAAGGAAAAGAGAAATCTGCTGGCCTCCCCATCATAAGAGGGTGCTGTGCGGGAGTGCTCACAAAGTGATTCATTTGATCACTTCTATGTAAGGCTTACTTACCTAAAGACAGCTTGTGACCTATAGAGGTAACAGTCTGATGAACACTTTTGGAGACTTTGCATTTGCCAGTTATAACAGTATGTAGTTAAAAATAGCAGACAAGATACGAGCATAGGTTCACACATCCTTTCTTACACTGCTGTCCACAAGTACAGATGATGAGTCCTCTTAATCAGTTGAAATTTGCAAACATGGATTTCTCCATTTTTCATGAGAGGTGGTTGGTGTGGCACTAGACATTTTGATCTCTTCGTAATTAAGTGTGTTCTTACTAAATATGATACTCAAATCTGTTAGTCACTACTTCTGTATTTAAATAGATACTGTCAAGAATCATATTTTTGAAATAACTTGCTGATGATTTTAACTAAGAAATAAAAAATAGAGGTTTTTAATTTTATGGGTTTCTAAATCAATTCTTGCTCATAAGAAAAAATAATCAACCCCGAGTCTTTTGTCTTGCTTCAGTGAAGATGTTTCAGCTCTGATGATAGAAACCCTTCAGTTTCTTCCCAATGCCGTGAAGAGGTTGGGGTTTCCCACTATTAAGGGCTCAAACCTGATCCTAGAAAAGACCCTTACACTGTATGATGAAGCCAAGGAATAACTAGGATTCTGCACTATTTTTTTTTCTAAGATTCTTTGAAGTTCAGCCTGCATAGCAAATGTTTCAGTATTTTTTTTTAAATGGCTCTTTGCCGAATTTTGGGGTTTTTTTTTCATTCTGCTTTCAGAGTGCATAGGCGGGTTCAGACAGGAAGTGCAGCCTGAAAGGCTAGGCCAAATCCAGAGGGATTAGTTGCAGCAAAAGGCTGCTCTGTGATCCTGAGTTACTTTCTTAGTAGTATGGCAGAAAAAGAAAACACACACATTCATGTCCAGCAGACAGATGGAAAATTAAATCACCCTGATATGACATTCTTGTCAATATAAATACTGACGGTGTTGTCCCTTTCTTTTGGGTCTTAAAAAGAAAGTGACTTTTACGAAACAAAGTTTCTATAAACTGTAGTTTCCACTGACAGCACAGCAATTTTTTTCTGACTGTGGCTTTTGGAAAAACTTTATACTTAAAGGGTACATTAATACTTTTTGCTTAAGGTAGAAATTCAGAGGTTTTCACCGACTTGGTGTGTTGAAAATGGATAGAATGCATTTCTCCCTTTTTTTCTTCTTTTGCTTCATTTTCTCTAGTGGCCAGTGAAAGAAATTTGTTGAAAAACTTTAAACTTTTCTATCCAACTATTTATGTGAAAAAAGAAAGTCCTGACCTTTTCTTTACATTAACACTGGTTTTATTACAGCATTTCGTGTGTTTCCTTGAAATGAATATAGACGAGTCATTGGAGTTAACTTCAGAAAATTCCCTGCATGGACTAAATATTTATAAATATTCTACATCAATTTTTTTTCTGGTATGCAAATGTTTCCTGCCCAATTTATCTGGAACTTTAAGAATAAAAATAACAAGGAAAGACAAAAAGTTCTAGAAGACTGCTTTAGATGGCCACCTAAACACCCTTAAACAGAAATAAGGAGAAAGCTTGGGTTATTTTGGGGTGCAGGGAGTTCTGCTGCTGCTGTGTTGTTTTTTCCATTACTAAAAAATAGAATATTTGTTACATTTTATCAGTGTGAGATGTGGATTTGTTGTACTGTGTAAAATGTGCAGGTGTGGAGTGAATACCCAGAGTGGTTTCACAATTGGTACTGGGTTTGTTTGTTTGTTTTTTAAGTTTCCTCCATCAAGCTGCCCAAACGTCATTCCTAGTGAAGCCTGTACGAATAAGACACGGTTTGAAACCCCTAACTCATGTAGAATATCAGCTAACTGCCATTTTTGCTGAAGATCTCCTTTTAAAGTTTTTTAGTATAACCAAGTTATTTTCTTTCTTTTCTCACATTCCAAAGAAGACATCTGCTATGTAAATACTTGTATATAAGTATTGCATCTCATATTCAGAGATCTAATATTGAGGCCAACAGACTGAGCTGGCACGGAGGAGCAGGGAAGATAATTTGTTATATACTGAAAGCATGTCAAAAGCCTCTCTTCCTCCCTCTTTCGCAAAAGCTAAATGCCAACGAAGTGGGTTTTTTCCCTTTTATAGTTCTGAAAAACAAAAAGAACAGCAGAGGGAGCCCCTGCATGGCTTAAATCATTGGGCTTAAATCGAACAGCGCAAGTGCTCGCACAGGGTGACAAATCTTTGCTGCCCTCTCTTGAGCCTTTCGCGTAACGCAGCATTGCTGAAGGCATCGACGGGAGTGGCCGTCCCCAAAACGCGTCCCGCCCCTGTGCAACAGCACTTTCGGAGCGGGCTGCTGCTGATATGGGCAGGGACACCCAACAGTAGTTTCGCCGTCTGGGGCTCAATGTTACCTGCAAAATGCTCTTTTGGTCACTAGCCTATTTGTTTAATTAGTCTTCTAATTAGATTTGAATGCATGGTATACTAAGTAAGCATTTATCACACACACATATCTATTTATTTATATTGCGTGCTAAGACAATGTTTACCCTATGTATACCTGTACCTGTCTTTTAGGCACCTGTCTTCTGTCATCATCCTTTGCAGTCACTGAATGTTTTCCACCAATGTTGTGTTGCACTGTATTCTCACAAGCAGTCTAAACAGAAGTATGCTGTTTGCTTCATTTTTGGATTATTTTTTTAAGCATCTGATTCAACATGACATATAGTTCTAATGGAAACCTAGGAAGCAGATATGGGAAAAAAATATGCCAAAGTTTCAGTCTCTAAAGATGTTCTGGAACAGCCCTATTTTTGATTCTAGTTCATATAAAAAGATATAGTGTGCTGTTCAAGAGACTACAATACACTTTATTTGTAGCTGGCCAATTATTTGCTGACGAACATTTCTATTCACAGAATCACAGAATCTCAGG
>NW_010202055.1:0-926 GCF_000695765.1 Mesitornis unicolor
CGGGCGGCGGTCGGTAGGGAACCTGCCTCGGAGTGCGGAGTCGGGAGGGCGCGGAGGCGGGGACAGGGGACCTGAGGCGCTGTCTGTTTCCAAAGAGGTGGCAACACCGCCTCCCTGCGCCCTTGGAGTTTGGAAAGTCAGGAGAAGAAGGGGCGTGTAAGAAGGTTCACAAACGGAAAGATGCTCAAATCTGTTCTTCAGCACGCTGGAAGTTTAGTCTGAATCTACCCTGCTGTAGTTTAAAACCATTGCCCCTCATCCCATCCCATCCCATCCCATCCCATCCCATCCCATCCCATCCCTATTCACCCCTGTAAACTGTTCCTCCCCAGCTTTCTTGTAGGCCCCCTTCTCCCTGAGGCTTCTTTAATGAGTGTGGGTGTGGTTACCGTTGCCGTGGCAACGCCCAAGCCTCCTCAGCATCGCTCAGGAGAGCTGCCGGGTTGGGGTGGGCTGCTCCGCACCCCTAGCGTTTCCTTGCCTCAGGAAAACCTCAGGAGACCCCCCCTGTACATCGAGATCTGTTTCTCCAGTTCTGGTCAGCCCAGGCTCTGAAGCAGCTCCTGTTGGCGACCGACGTTCTTGGTGAGACAAACTTACACTCCTTAAGGCATGATAGAGGTCTGAGGCAAGCCATCGGTTAATATTGGAACGATTCATCTTGCTGATGTAACTCCATAGCTTGACTGGTCCTAGTGGTGTGGTGTGGTTGAATCTTTTTGCCCGTTGTTGAAATTGATTTTGATAATCAGTAGTGGTCCGTCCACAAGTTGGATTGTTCGCTGGTGGACTACTTTCAGATCCACACTTAGAGGAGAATTCACTACACTGCCCAGCATTTATTGGGACGTTATACTCAAAGGTAATAGGTGCACCCCAGAATGCACCCTTGAGGGGTCAAGCCAAGGTACGTCAAGACAAGTGAG